>NC_091287.1:328105306-328405988 GCF_032444005.1 Ranitomeya imitator | reverse complement strand
TCAGAATGAAGGTAGTCAGCAACGCTACATTGCTTCCCTCACTGTAAGCCCATCGGTTAGGACACCACGAACAGCAAATGTGGCGGTATCGTCGCAAGGCCAAAGCAGTCAGGGAATCACAAGGTTATTGGTCGGAAACGATGTATGTAGGCCAACATCGAGAATACCATCACCAACCCTCTCTCAATCTGCCATGTCCACCACTACCACCACCACCGCTAGTTCCACCTTATACTCCTCTCCAGTCCAGCTCACCCTACAAGAGGCTCTCGTGAGGAAAAGAAAGTACTCATCCTCTCATCCGCGTACACAGGGTTTGAACACCCACATTGCTAGACTAATCTCGTTAGAGATGATTCCCTACCGGTTGGTTGAAAGCAAAGCTTTCAAAGCCCGGATGGCCTACGCAGTACCACGCTATGACTTACCCAGTTGACACTTCTTTGCAAGAAAAGTCATCCCAGCCTTCCACCAGCATGTCAAAGACCGCATTGTCCATGCACTGTGGCAATCAGTCAGTAGAAAGGTGCACCTCACAACAGATGCATGGACCAGTAGGCATGGCCAGGGATGTTACGTGTCCATCACGGCGCACTGGGTTAATGTGGTGGATGCACGGTCCACACGGGACAGCCATAGTGGGACAGTTCTGCTTAGCCCATGGTCTAGGAAGCAGTTGGCTGTAGGTGTTCGCCACCCCTCATCCTCCTCCTCCTCCTCCAGAAGCGAAAGCTCGTCCCCAGAGCGCAGTCACACGACCACTCCATCTGCAGCTGCCAGTGTTGCACACGAGGTGTCCCATTATCGAACAGCTAGTGGTAAGTGTCAGCAGGCTGTGTTAGAAATGAAGTGTTTGGGCGACAAAAGACACACCGCGGAAGTACTGGCCGAGAACTTGCAGCAACAAACTCAGTCATGGCTGGGCAGTGTACATCTTGAGGCAAGCAAGGTAGTCAGTGATAACGGAAGGAATTTTATGGCTGCCATAGCCCTTTCAGAACTTAAACACATACCTTGCCTGGCTCACACCTTGAAACTGGTGGTGCAGTGCTTCCTCAAAAATTATCCGGAGTTACCAGCCCTGCTCCTGAAGGTGCGAAGACTTTGCTCGCACATCCGCCGGTCACCCGTACACTCCAGCCGTATGCGCAGCCATCAGCGACTGCTGAATCTTCCCCAGCACCGCCTAATAATCGACGTTGCAACAATGTGGAACTCCACACTGCACATGGTTCAGAGGCTGTGCGAACAGAGGCGTGCTGTGATTAATTTGTGGGAGAATACACATTCACGGGCAGGCAGTTGGATGGCAGACATGAAGTTGTCTGGTGTGCAGTGGTCGAAGCTCCAAGACCTCTGTCAAGTCCTTCAGTGTTTTGAGGAATGCACACAGCTGGTAAGTGCAGACGACACCATCATAAGCATGAGCATCCCACTAATGTGTCTGCTGATGCAAAGTTTGACGCACATTAAGGAGCTGGCCTCTGCAGCCGAGGAGGAGGGAAGCCTTGATGACAGTCAGCCATTGTCTGCTCAGGGAACTCTCCTGGACGAGGTGGCGGACGAAGAGGAGGAGGAGGATGCTTCTCAGGGGCATATACTGTAGAAACTGGTGGCCTTGCAAGGTCAGGTACAGGGTTTTTGCGGGACACAAGTGATGTTGATTTGCAAGAAAGTGCTCCTCAACCCAGCACAAGCAGTGAATTGACAACTGGAACATTGGCCCACATGGCTGAGTATGCCTTGCGTATCCTAAAAAGGGACCCCCGCATTATCAAAATGATGACCGATGACGATTACTGGTTGGCCTGCCTCCTGGATCCACAATATAAAGGAAAATTACAAAATATAATGCCACATGAGAACCTTGAGCAAATATTGGCTACCAAACAAGCAACTCTTGTAGACCGTTTGGTTCAGGCATTCCCAGCACACAGCGGCGGTGATGGTTCTCACACGAGCCGTAGGGGGTAACATGGCAGAGGTGTTAGAGGTGCACAAATCCGAAGTGGCGTTGGACATAGGGGTTTTATGACCTGATTGTGGAGTGATTTCGCAATGACCGCTGACACGACAGGTACTGCGGCATAGATTCAAAGTGACAGGAGACAGCATTTGTCCAGTATGGTTACAAACTACTTTTCCTCTCTTATCGATGTTCTCCCTCATAGGTCATTCCGCTTTCATTACTGGGCATCTAAAATAGACACCTGGCCTGAATTGGCAGAATATGCATTACAGGAGCTCGCTTGCCCTGCTTCTAGTGTGCTATCAGAAAGAGTCTTCAGTGCTGCAGGTTCAATACTGACCGAAAAAAGGACACGTCTGGCTACCCAGAATGTTGATGATCTAACGTTCATTAAACTGAACCAATCATGAATTTCAAATTATTTTGCCCCAGCTTCTCGTGCGGACATGTAGCTTGCCTGAAAAATGTCTTGCTTTTGGCCTCCTCTTGCTGACTTCTCCAATTACTCCATTTGCAGCTGCTGAATGTCCATCATAGGCCATTTTTATACCTCCGTAACTGGGCTGATTCCCCCCCTCAGGGCCGTGGTCACCACCTGGCGCAAGCACCCATGCGAGTGCCATTTGCCTGGACAGGTGGGGGCGACGGCACTGGCACAGGGTCCCTCATAGTACAATGCAGTGTCTCTGATGGTGATGGTGCACAACCAACGTCAGACACACCGTCATAATATGAGGGGCCCTGTGCCAGTACCGCCGACGACGAGAGAGTGTTCCCCCCCAGCTCGATCAGTGCTCTACCACTTGCAATACTTACTTCTCCCTGCTCCACCACTGTGTAGTCTGTGCTGTTAAATCCTTCAATTGCACTGCCAATACAAATTTGTTGAAATGATAGATGATAGTTAAAATATACAGGGGCCCTGGCCTCCATTTAGAACAGTTAATACTTTGCGCCTACTACCACTGTCTGCTACTCAGCAGAAGAGCCCACCCCAGTACCTAGCTTTGCCGCCTGTTTAGTCCTGTTACCAATTTTGAACTGCTTTTAGCCTACTTTTGTATTTTGGGCCTACTACCTGTGTCTGTGCCACTCATTACAATTGTCCTCCACAGAACAAAGCTATGCCGCCTGTTTAGTCCTGTTACCAATTTTGAACTCCTTTTAGCCTACTTTTGTATTTTGGCCTACTACCTGTGTCTGCGCCACTCATTACAATTGTCCTCCACTTAACAAAGCTGTGCCGCCTGTTTAGTCCTGTTACCAATTTTGAACTGAATTTAGCCTACTTTTTTATTTTGGGCCTAATACCTGTGTTTGCGCCACTCATTACAATTGTCCTCCACTTAACAAAGCTATGCCGCCTGTTTAGTCCTGTTAGAAATTTTGAACAGAATTTAGCCTACTTTTTTATTTTGGGCCTACTACCTGTGTCTGTGCCACTCATTACAATTGTCCTCCACTTAACAAAGCTATGCCGCCTGTTTAGTCCTGTTACTATTTTTGAACTGCATTTAGCCTACTTTTTTATTTTGGGCCTACTACCTGTGTCTGCGCCACTCATTACAATTGTCCTCCACTTGACAAAGCTATGCCGCCTGTTTAGTCCCGTTTCCAATTTTGAACTGCATTTAGCCTACTTTTTTATTTTGGGCCTACTAATTCTGTCTGCGCCACTTGTTACAATTGTCCTCCACTGAACAAAGCAATGCCGCCTGTTTAGTCCTGTTACCAATTTTGAACTGCTTTTAGCCTACTTTTTTATTTTGGGCCTATATCGGTGTTTCCTCCTCATCCTGCCCATTGCCCAGCCACTGCTAGATGAGTCTGCTGGTACATTGACCCAGACCACTAAATTCCCCTTGCACAGCCTGAATCTGACCCTGCTGAAAGTCAGGTTCCCCTTCCCACATACTATACCACCTTACATGGGGACAAAGAGGAAGGTGCAAATAAAAGTGCAGGTTCCTTCATCAGGTGGGGGGGCATACTCGTTGGCACTGGCACATGGCCCCTCATAGTACACAATAGTGTCTCTGGCAGTGGGAGGCGCCACCCGCCATCAAACACACCGCCATACTATGAGGGGCCCCGTGCCAGTGCCAACTTGTGGCCCCCCTGCTTGCTCAGGATCACAGCACTTGCAAAGTTGAAATACTTACCTCTCCCTGCTCCACCGCCGTGATGTATTCCGAGTTTCCTGGGCCCAAGAAAATCTTGAGCCAGCCCTACCCCCCCACAACCTTAGCCAAACGACCCCCTGTTTTCAATGCCAAACTATTATTATAAAGTAAATTTAGATTGATAAGCTTAAGAAATAAGAATTGATGTTTTTGGCATTAACATGGGCACTGTAGGTGTTTTCCTGTCCTCCACTCACTGCCGACTTTGATTCCCCATTGACTTGCATTGGATTTCGTGTTTCGGTCAGCCACCGACTTTTCGAAATAATCGGCCGATTTCAGCCGACCCGACTTTTGACAAAGTTGGGTTTCGCAAAACCCGACTCGATCCTAAAAAAGTAAAAGTCGTTCAACTCTATTGACAACCCTTCTCCTGGGAGACTTCAACAGCTCCACCTCCTCAACTGCATCCCAGCTTCTATCTCTAGCCAATGATCGTGGCCTCTCACAACTTTCAAACTCTGAGAAACACAAATATTGTAACACCCCTGATCTGGACTTTCAGTCTAGATGACTCACCTCTTACCCTTTGTCTCCCATGAAATTAGGAGTACTGTATAATCACAACTTAGACATTTTTAGGTGCTCCCTAAAAACACATCTGTTTAGGGCGGCCTATCATGTTCTCTAATCAAAGTCCTTTTTATATATAGCTTATTCTCTACTTCTCTGAACATAATTCGCAATCAATCTCAAATGTACCCAAAAGGCTTATGTTGCCTTTATCTACCCCCCATTTCCTCAAGATGGTTGTACCATCATTGTAAATAAGCACCTGTAATTGGTGTCACCCTCACCTCATTGTAGTTTGTAAGCTCTGAAGAGCAGGGTGTCATTATCTTTGTTTTAATTGTTTAATTATCTTAAACTTGGTATTTCTTGATGGTTTTATATGAACTGCTGACTTGTAATGCTATGCTGAATGTGTTTGCGATATATAAATAAAGGTTATTATTATTAGTAGACTGAAGATGGTGATGTTCAAGCTGTCAGCTTTGCCATGTGTAGGAGGAAAGAATCTTACGTGAGCACAACTATATAAATGATGGTTTTCTGCTGTGCTGACACAGGGTGGAGTAGGGTGAACACGAAAAAGCTGCTAGACTGTCAGAGAGGTGCAGGCGGAGATGTTATGGTAGATTGCGAACGATGGGGTGTGCTTGGTATGTAAGCTCATTCTAAAACAGCAGGCATATCCAATTTCGTATCAGCTGACAGGCTCTCAGTAACCTCAACTGTAGGGGGCAAACAAGAGGAGGTTCTTCGGCCAGTGACTTGTGTGAGAACACTTTGCCACGTGAGGGAGGAGGAAGAATCAGAAGATGCGGTTGATGGGGTGGATGGTGGTGGTCGATGCCCGCTAGTCTGCATTTTAGCACAGTGAAATTCCCAGATTAACGCATGTTGATCGCATATGTGCCAGTTCATGCATGTAATACTGAAATTATTTCATTTTTTCTTTTAGTCTACTAGGTCTTTTTTTAAAAAAATGACAGCTAACATGTTTTTTTAGATATTTGCCAGTCTGAAAACAAGACCCAAGATAGGCAACTGCAGAACCACGAACGCTGATGTCCACTGCCAGAGTTGGGGCTCAGCATGCATTGGTTGTTGTGGTTGCATAACTCGGTGTCTACGTAGCCTCCTTGTCTTCTTCCTCCTCCTCCTCTGCTGAACTACTCTGCTGCATGCCTTTGGGTTTACACCAAATGTGATCTACTACCTCATCATCATCCTCTCTGTTCTCCCACTCCTTGCCCTGAGAGTCACTCTCCTCCTCTTCTTGCATTGACAGCACAGTAAAGTCCACGGGCGCCTCAAGTATCTGAGAGTCGTCACAAATAGATCACTTTCACCCAACAGGATTAATGTCTGTTGACAAGGGTTTGGTTTATGTGCGGACAAAACAACGTCTGGCCATGGATCAAAGTACGAAAAAAATTGGCCATCAGTGCAGATGATTTCATTCTCTTGATTCTGTGAATCTTTATAGTACACTTCCTATGCCCATGGTATACAATGTGTGAAGAGATCTGCAGACTCAGCTATCTGTTTTCCCAACAGTCAGTTGGGCACTTGGAGAGTTGTGATGTGGGGAAAAAAAGGGTAATTGGGGTGCCACCTCTGAGGACTGTGCTGTGAGTGATGTTAAGGTGGAGGAAGAGGAGCAGTGGTCACTTGATGCAGTGCTTGCCATCTACTGTAGCACATTTTCTCTCTGGCCTTCATCTACAAAGCGTACCTCTGTACGGCTGCCAAAGAAAGGGAGTGAAGTTGCCCGCCCAGTAGCAGAAGTTGTAAAAATACTAGGGAATTGCACCCTGCAGCAAAACAAACCGACTTCTCATCTCTCATATCATACCTGTCTCACAACTATAAACAGCTATTTAGTACTTTCAATCCTTTCCTGCATCTACCAGATTCCCCTCCCTCTCCTGTCATCTCTGCTGAATATTTTGCCTCACCACCTGTGAACTTGACACAATAACGTCCCTCCTCATCCCAAACTTTACCACAGTCTTCATCACAACCATAACAAACGTCTTTAACCTGTCACTAACAACTGTGTCACTAACAACTGCTGTCTTCCATCCTGATTAAAACATACCTTGATTACACCCATCCTCAAAAAGCCCACCCTTGACCCATCCTCTGTGTCTACCTATCGCCCCATATCATTTCTCGCTTATGCCTCCACACTACTGGAACAACATGTCCATTTTGAACTGTCCTTGCACCTCTCCTCTTGCTCCCTCTTTGACCGCTTACAAACTGGCTTCAGACAGCACCATTCCAATGAAACTGCCCTGACAAAGGCCCCAATGACCTACTAACCACCAAATGAAAGTGACGTGAGTCTTCCTTCCCCTGGACCCGGCATCTGTCTTTGACATAGTGGACCATTTCCTCTTACTACAGACTTTCTGATCTGTTGACATTACACACTTGGCTCTTAGTTGGATCTCTTAGTACCTAACAGACAGGACATTCAGTGTCTCCCGTTCACGCACCACCTCCTCATCTCGCCCTCTATGTGTTGTTGTCCACCAAGGATGAGTTGAAGGACTGGGAACTATGCTTAGAGGGCACACGCGTATGCTCCTTTCCTCTTAAAGGAACAACCCGCATCAACCTAAGGTATTCCCAGCCTATAGCTAAGTGACACCTTCTGTTTAAGAGTTCTCCTCCTATATGGAGGTGCCTGGGCTACATTGTTAGTTTGTCTTGCATGCTTGCTAGTTGTCAGGTTCCCCAGGTCTGCCTGTCTGCTTTCTATCCTGTACTAATGTGCTCTTACCTGTCTGTGCCCATCTGCTCATACCTGTCTATTCTCTTCTGTCCATCAGCCAGTCCAGATCACACCTGCCAGTGCTTTTCTGTCCCTCTGCCAGTCCCATCTGCACCCGTGGTTCCATAATCCCTAAGACAGTGCCTGCTTGCATTTTTCATCCCTTCTTTGGGCCGTAGCAGCTTATTCACTGCAGGGGGTCAGCTGCCAACTTCTGTAGGTCAGCCATGGAGTAGCACCTGGTGCAACCTCTTTGTATCATCTTGGGTTGCAGTTTTCGTCTGCTGTCACTTGTCCGAGTAGGGATTTGGTAGGCCACCCAGTTGCACCCCTTCCAAGCTTTCAGAGGGATATGGAACAGTGATTCCACCACCTTGCCCATTACAGTCTCCATTTACTGAGTTGGCTGTAGTGTAATAGGTGTTGGTCCCCGCCAAACAAGTTCTACTCTATTGCAATTGATGCCACTTTATTGGTGTCTGCCACTAATTTTTGTAAATGTGTTGACTCCGGGTTGGGTCTCCTTCATGTGTGTTGCCTGTAGCAGTAGGCCTCCAAGACCAGGCAGCAGAAAAATTCTCCACCATGTCTCCAGACTCTGTCACATCTGTCACATGTGTTCAGGGCGAACCTGCTCTCATCCATGAAGAGCACAGGGCAACAAAGTTGAATCTGCCAATCCTTGTCTCCTCTAGCATATGCCAATCACTCTACATGGTGTTGGAATGTAAGCGCAACACCCACTTATGGACGTCGGCCCTCCTATCACCCTCATGGACTCTGTCTCTGACCGTTTTAGCAGACACATGGATGTTAGTGGCCTGCAAGAGGTAATTTTGCAGGGCTCTAGCATTGCTCCTCCTATTCCTCCTTGCACAATGGAGGAAGTAATGGTGCTGGGTTGTAGCCTTCCTATGGTTATCTCCACGTCTCCTGGTGTACTGGCCTATATCCTGGTATCTGCTCCATGCTCTGGACACTATGATGACAGACACAGATACCCTTCTTGCCACAGCTCACATGAATGTGCCATCCTGGATGAGTTGCACTAACTGAGCAATTTCTGTGGGTTGTAGACACCATCTCATGCTTACTTTTACAGGTTAGAGCAATGACAAAATGCAAAAGTGACCAAAACAACAGCCAAAAAGGATGAGAACAGAGAAATGCTCTGTGGTCACCACCTGCAGAACCACTCCTTTATAGGTGTTGTCTTGCTAATTGCCTATAATTTCTACTTGTCTGTTCCATTTGCATAACAGTAGGATAAATTGATTCATAATCAGTGTTACTTCACAACTTGACAGGTTGATTTTGCAGAAGTGTGATTGACTTAGAGTTACATAGTGTTGTTTAAGTGTTTTCATTTTTTTAGCAGTGTATATATACAGATGCTTCTCACAAAATTAGAATTTCATAACAAAGTTAATTTATTTCAGTTCTTCATTACAAAAAGTGAAACTCATATTTTATATAGAGTCATTACAGAGTGATCTACAGCCAATGAAAACCCAGAAGTAATTATCTCAGCAAATTAGAATAATTAACAAAAAAAAAACACATGCAAAGGCTTCCTAAGTATTTAAAAAGGTCCCTTAGTCTATTTCAGTAGGCTTCACAATCATGGGGAAGACTGCTGACATGACAGATGTTCAGAAGGCAGTCATTGACACACTCCACAAGGAGGATAAGCCACAAAAGGTCATTGCTAAAGAAGCTGGCTGTTCACAGAGTGATGTATCCAAGCAAATTAATGTAAAGTTGAGTGGAAGGAAAAAGTGTTGTAGAAAAAGGTTCACAGGAAACTGGGATAACTGCAGCCTTGAAGGGATTGCTTAGGGAATGCCATTCAAAAATTTGGGCGGGATTCACAAGGAGTGGACTGCTGCTGGAGTCATTGCTTCAAGAGCCACCACACACAGATGAGTCCAGGACATGGGCTCTAAGTGTTGCATGCTTTGTGTCAGGCCACTCATGACCAACAGACAATGCCAGAAGCATCTTACCTGGGCAAAGGAGAAAAAGAACTGGACTGTTGCTCAGTGGTCCAAGGTGTTGTTTTCAGATGAAAGTAAAGTTTGCATTTCATTTGGAAATCATGGTCCCAGAGTCTGGAAGAAGAGTGGAGAGGCACAGAACCCAAGCTGTTTGAGGTCTAGTGTGAAGTTTCCACAATCAGTGATGGTTTGGGGAGACATGTCATCTACTGGTATAGGTCCACAGTGTTTTATCAAGACTAAAGTAAGCGCAGCTGTCTACCAGAAAATTTTAGAGCAGTACATGCTTCCCTCTGCCGATAAGCTTTTTAGAGATGGAAATTTCTTTCCCAACAGCAGGACTTGGCACATGTCCACACTGCCAAAGTACCAATACCTGGTTTAAAAATAACAGTATCACTGTGCTTGATTGGCCTGCCACCTTGCCTGTCCTTAGCCTTATAGAGAATCTATGGGGTATTGTCTAGAGGAAGATGAGAGACACCAGACCCAACAATGCAGATGAGCTGAAGACTGTTATCAAAGCAACCTGGGCTTCTATAACACCTCAGCAGTGCCACAGGCTTATTGCCTCCATTTCTTGTCACATTGATGCAGTAATTGATGCAAAAGGAGCCCCAACCAAGTATTGAGTGCATTTACTGAACATACATTTCAGTAGGCCGACATTTTGGATTTTAAAATCATTTTTCTAGCTGGTGTTATAAAGTATTCTACTATACCATGACATGATGACTTTTGGGTTTTCATTGGCTGTAAGCCATAATCATCAACATCAACAGAAATAAACACTTGAGATAGATCACTCTGTTTGTAATGACTCTTCATAATACAGCTCTGGTAAAAATTAAGAGACCACCACATCAGAACCCTGTCATGGGTAGCCCAATCTCCAGACCTGAACCCCATTGAAATCCTCTGGAATGTAATCAAGGGGATGATGGATAGTCACAAGCCATCAAACAAAGAAGAACTACTCAAATTTTTGCACCAGTAGCAGTGTGAAAGACTGGTGGAAAGCATGCCAAGACGCACGAAAGCTGTGATTAAAGGGAACCTGTCACTCCCAAAATCGAAGGTGAGCTAAGCCCACCGGCATCAGTGGCTTATCTACAGCATTCTGTAATGCTGTAGATAAGCCTCCGATGTATCCTCAAAGATGAGAAAAATAGGTTAGATTATACTCACCCAGGGGCGGTCCAGGTGCGGTCCGGTCCGATCTGTGTCACGGTCCAGTCCAGGGCCTCCCATCTTCATAGGATGACCTCCTCTTCTTGTCTTCATGCTGCGGCTCTGGCGCAGGCATACTTTGTCTGCCCTGTTGAGGGCAGACCAAAGTACTGCAGTGTGCAGGTGCCGGGAAAGGTCAGAGAGTGCCTGCGCTCTGCAGTACTTTGCTCTGCCCTCAACAGGGCAGACAAATTATGCCTGCGCTGGAGCTACAGCGTGAAGACAAGAGGACGTCATCCTATGAAGATGGGAGGCCCCGGACCGGACCACGACGCCCATTGGATCGGACCGCCCACCCAGGTGAGTATAATCTAGCCTCTTTTTCTCATCTTTCAGGATACATCGGGAGCTTATCTACAGCATTACAGACAAGTCCCTGATGCCGGTGGGCTTAGCTCTCCTTCGATTTTGGGGGTGACAGGTTCCCTTTGAAAATCATGGTTATTCCACAAAATATTGATTTCTGAACTCTTCCTGAGTTAAAACATTAGTATTGTTGTTTCTCAATGATTATGAAATAGTTTTCTTTGCATTATTGGAGGTTTGAAAGCCCTGTTTTTTTATTTTGACCATTTTTCTTTTTCAGAAAGAAAATACAAAATTATTGCTTGGAAATTCAGAGAGATGTTGTCAGAAGTTTATAGAATAAAAGAACAATTTACATTTACAAACTGAACATTTTGCAGTGGTCTCTTAATTTTTGCCAGAGCTGTATATGAGTTTTACTTTTTGTATTGAAGAACTGAAATAAATTAACTTTTAAAGATATTCTAATTTTGTGAGAAGCATCTGTGTATTCATATACACATTGTGACAAGGTCACTGACACGATGAAACCAGAGTATTTTCCTGCCACACAATATGTGTTGTGAGGGTTAAGTTAACCTTGCATACATGGGCGAGTTTTATGTGGACATCTATAAAGTGGGTGGCAAGATGTCCACCGTATCTCCTCCGGGCGTGTGCTGACAGGACCAGTGAGATGTCACAGTCATGTGATCATCTCCATGGTCAGGGTTAAAATAGCTGGACTTGAGAGGCAGTTGATGTGTTGTGGTTTGGAGAGGAGAGACTCCAAACGGTAGCCACAACATACAGTACATACATACACATACACATATACACAAACATACTCTCAAACAGATACTGAGAATTACATTCAGTAATATAAAGCTCAACACTACATAATATAAACATGTAAAAACAGTTATGCACAATACTATATACACAGCATCATACTATATACATATGTCCATACTATAAACTACAGTATATTGTATATATATATATATATATATATATATGCTGAGACCCTGCCGTATACATCACTTAGGAAACACTGAGGCACTCTATTGTATACACATCACATAGGATACACTAAGACTCTGCTACATGTATATATTGTGACAAAGTCTCTGGCAAAGTACTGGAGGGGAGATATGTATCATTGAGTTTATAAGTTTCAGTGATATGAACCTAGAAAAATGCCCAGCACACTTAGTGCTGAGAGAGGTTAGTTAGCCATGCTAAGGGCTAGGCTTAGTGAACTGCTGAAAAATGGGTGGAAGGCTGTTCACCATATCTCCACCCTAGAAAATAGTTTAGGAGGTAAATAATCATCCTTCTAAAGGTACCTTCACACATAACGATTTAATTAACGATATCGTTGCTTTTTGTGATGTAGCAACGATATAGTTAACGAAATCGTTATGCGTGACAGCGACCAACGATCAGGCCCCTGCTGGGAGATCGTTGGTCGTTGGGGAATGATCAGGACCTTTATTTGGTCGCTGATCACCCGCTGTCATCGCTGAATCGGCGTGTGTGACGCCGATGCAGTGATGCGTTCACTGGTAACTAGGGTAAACATCGGGTTACTAAGCGCAGGGCCACGCTTAGTAACCCGATGTTTACCCTGGTTACCATTGTAAAAGTAAAAAAAAAACAGTACATACTTACATTCCGGTGTCTGTCCCCCGGCGTCAGCTTCCCTGCACTGTGTCAGCGCCGGCCGGCCATAAAGCAGAGCACAGCGGAGACTTCAATCTCCCTCTCAACCCGTTTCTGGATACTTCGTCTGGAAAATCTTCTATCTCCCAAAAAGCCCTTAGAAGGCTCCATCTTTCACTGCAATCATTAAACCTATTAGATCCATTGAGGACTTTGTATCCCACCACCAGAGACTATACCTTTTATTCACCCCCACATAATACCTAACATAGAATTGACTATCTTTTAACGCAAATACCATGCCTCCGGCTCATAAAATCGGCAACAATAGATGTCATGTCACTATCAGACCATGCTCCTATTTTCCTGGAAATGAGTATCTCGTCTTTACCTAAGTCTGCAAAGTCCTGGACTTTAAACAAGACTTTGTTAGATTCTAGCTTTCATATAGCTAAACTAGCAGACGCTCTTGAGAACTTTTTCCGGGAAAACTTACACTCAGGCCCATCACCTCCCATGATTTGGGAAACTCACAAAGTTGTTATGAGAGGGGAACTTATAGCTCTAGGATCCTTTATTAAAAAAGAAAGAACTAAGCAAACGCTATCTATTATACATCAAATTAATGCTTTTGAGAAGAAACATAAAAAATCCCGAAGCAATAACATTCAAACGGAGCTGACAGAACTTCGCAAAACCTTAAAAAACCTCTCGAATATATAATCAGCCAAAATTTACATGAGAAGTAAACAGAAGTTTTACATCCATGGTAATAGAGGTAGTAAACTCATGACTTCTCTACTTAAGAAACGTAACGAAAAGAAAACGTAACGAAAAGAGATTTATAAACCATATCATCTCTGCCAATAAATCCTCTAAATGTGAAACGGCAGAAATTGCTGAAGAGTTCAGATACTTCTATGAAGGCCTATATAATTTACCCACGCCTATAAACATGAGTGATCCCCCAGAGGCTTTAAGAAAAATAAATGAATTTTTGACATCCCTAAAACTCCCCAAGGTACCCTTACTTGATTACCACATACTGATAGAGCCTATCTCCCCTAAAGAAATATTAGATACGCTGACAATAATCCCCAATGGGAAAGCTCCAGGGCCAGATGGTCTGCCCATTATCTACTACAAAAAATTTATAAAACACTTGCTGGCCAATGTGACGTCACTATTTAATTCATACCTTGAAGGCCTACCCTTACCCAAACAATCTTTGGAGGCCTTCATATCGGTTATCCCGAAAGAAGGAAATTATCCTACCTCCTGCGCCAGCTGCAGACCAATATCCCTACTCAATGCGGACACAAAATTATGGGCCAAAAATCTGGCAAACAGATTGAGCACCATTTTACCTAAGCTCATTCACGCTGATCAGGCCGGGTTCGTAAGGGGAAGGGAGGGCAAGGACAATTCAGCTAAAATAATTCAATCTATTATGTTCGCTAGGAACAAAGGGATACCTCTGACCCTCTACTGATGCTGAGAAAGATTTCGATAGGGTGAGTTGGAGATACATGGAACAGGCAATGATCAAGTTCGGCTTCCCGCTGCAGTTTATTCATGCTGTCTTTTCCCTTTATTCACAACCTATGGCTAGGGTGAGAATAAATGGCACCCTGTCAAACAGCTTTGATATAAACAATGACACTAGACAGGGGTGCCCATTGTCCCCTTCCTTGTTTATCCTAGTCATTGAAACATTAATACAGAAAGTCAAACAGGACCCATCCATAACAGGATTGAAAGAGGGCCCTATAGAATTAAAAACATTGGCATTTGCTGACGATCAACTTTTCCTAATCACCAATCCCTCCCACGCGTTCCCGGCCATACTTGACATCTTCCAATAATTCGGACAACTTTCAAACTTTAAAATTAATGCCTCAAAATCTGAAGCTTTGAACATCTCTCAACCATACCCCCAACTAAATACCCTACGTACCCAAACCCCATTTTCCTGGTCCACAAATTCCATAAAATACTTGGGGACAACGATAACAAGAGACCCCAATAATCTATTTCATGCTAATTACAGCACACTTTTTAAAAAAATTGAAAGTTTGATGAAAATATACAACTTGCCTACACTTTCATGGATGGGATGTATAAATGTTTTTAAAGCATATATTATGCCGATAATATTATATACTTTTAATATGATCCCGATCCATGTCCCAATTCATTTGGAATAAGAAGCCAGCTAGACTGGGATTGGGAGTCCCGGACCTATATCTATATTTCAAAGCAGTTCACCTATGTAGATGGCTAAAAATTGTGGCTAGTTTCGAGAGAGATGATCAAAGTAACATTGATTTAGCTTTGCTGGGCTCTGAGGGAATATCTTGCCTCTGGTCTTTAGCAAGACCCCCTTCTCATCATAGATTGGAGTAGGTGACCTTAACTACTCTTCGAATTAAACACTTGGTGAATAATGACCTTCCCCCAGATTCCTTCCCTTCTCTATTAGCCCCTATTTGCACCATCCCTTTCTTGCTTGACCCCGGTTTTCGAGATCCATATGGTCTTTGGTCTTCACTATCTAAAGAATCTTTAAGTAGTTTTTATAACAACAAAATCCTTTCCGATGGGACCTGGCCAACAGCTTCACTAAATCACCCCAAAAATTTCCTCCAGGTTCAGCATGTTAAAAGAACACTTAAACAATTTAGACAGAAGTTCCCAACTAAATCTAACTGGTCCTGGCTCGATATTATGTCTAAATCTCCTCACCCAAAAATGGAAAATATTTCTCGCCTATACTCGCACCTTAATACTCCATTGGGGAAACCTAAACCTTCTATTATTCATTCTTGGGAAATGGAACTTAATATTAACTTTACGGATGACCAAATAGCAAAAATCCTGACATATGCACGTGGCTTCTCCAGATGCATTTTACTTCAGGAAAATTCTTCCAAAATAGTAACGAGATGGCACCTTACCCCAGCCAAACTACACCAACAAGGACTCATAGATTCCAGTGTATGCTGGCGCTGCCATAATTCTTTAGGTCACCATATGCATATATTTTGGGACTGTCTAAAATGAAAAAAAAATTGGACTGATATCAACAACACTCTTCAAAAACTGTGAATATCCAAAGCTAACCTTCAAGCTACTGAAGTCTTACTCTCTTGCCCATCCAAAAACTATAGGCCCAAAAAACATGGCCTTCACCCTCTGATGATTTGTGCTGCAAAATACTTAATTACTCTACATTGGAGAGATGAATCTCCACCCACCTGGGCGGAGTGGTCCGCCAAGGTTAACCAAATTTCCCAGCTTGAGGAGCTTACGAGTTGGGAGATGGACAGTTATGATCTGTATGTTAAGAGATGGTCACCTTGGAAAGAATTCCAAAGTTGAGGTATTTTATATTGATATGTTGATTTTGAAATTAATGGTCATAATTTCCTTTTTGACTTCTTAACGCTAACTATATGGACTGTTACCTCTGGCATTTCTGTGACATTTATGTATCCAGAATGTTATTGTTGTTTCCTGTTTTTTCCCCTTTACTCCATCACACCCCATACCTGCCTGCCCCCCCCCCCCCTTTTTTTCTCTCCCTCCCCCTTCCTACATGTTACAAAAAGTTCAAAAAGTTCTAATAACCAACTGTCAGGCTTCTTTATTCCTGTACTTTTGACTTCAGTTGTTAATAAATAAGGAATTTATAAAAAAAAAATTAGACTGACATCTTAGAACAATAGGACCTGGGAGTCATCACTAAAACAATAAAAATCATTAGTACAAGATATTCAGAAGAATTGCCAGCCTCAAAGCAAGAGATTTAACTTCACAAATATAGCAGAAGGAATACAAAAAAGGCAATTATTTTTAAGCTGTCCATATTTAGTTCCATAAAATTTAAATTATATGCTGTTGGGTTTGGTACTCTTAAAGTACACAGGAATAAAATCAAATAAATTAAGCGCTTAGAAATCTTACAGCTGATGCCAAGGACACACTGCGGGAACTGATTATGTAATAATTTCTGTTCTGTTTAATATCATTCTTTTACAACACACAATTTAAAATCATTAACAAAGTTACAATACTGTCAAAACTATTAAAATGTAAATAAAATCTCTTTAAAAATAAAGAAACCATGTACCAGATAAAAAAAGGTCTTTGGTGTTCCCTACATTAATTTTTTTAGTAGCATACTCTAAGAAAAAAGTTCCCTACAAAACTGCATCAACACCAGAAAAATGCATGTACAAAATCTTACACAAATAAGATTTTGTGCATGCATTTTTCTGGTGTTGATGCCGATTTTACAAGTTTTCCCACCTACATAGAATGGAGAGGTCTGTAATTTTTATCGTAGGTATGACACACCCGCCAGGGCCGTGGGGTACCCGGAATCGGCCCGTTTCCGTGGCCCTGGCCGTGTCATAAAATGGAGGATAATTATGTGGTGTTTGGTCATGACTAGTGTTGAGCATTCCGATACTGCAAATATCGGGTATCGGCCGATATTTGCTGTATCGGAATTCCGATACCGAGTTCCGATATTTTTGCGATATCGGAAATCGGAATTGGCGTGTGTGCGGTGCGTATGGTTCCAAGGGTCTGGAGGAGAGGAGACTCTCCTTCAGGCCCTGGGATCCATATTCATGTAAAAAATAAAGAATAAAAATAAAAAATATGGATATACTCACCCCTCTGGCGAACCCTGGCTGTCACCGCTGTGTTCTGACTGAGGGCCAGTTTAGAGATAGCGATTTGCTTCATTGTGCTTTACCCAGGCTAATAAATTAGCCTGGGTAAAGCACACCGCTGTGTGAGAACCTTATTTTTGCCTTGCAGCGCTGTTCACGGCTGTCTGCAAGGTGTCTGTGTGAGTGCGGCTCACTCTGTAGTCTGGTCTGCAGCCACAGCTGGTTGTAGTCAGCTCAGGGTGCGTCACTGCCTCATACAGTTCCATTGTCCTTTTTTCAATTAGTGCTGCTTGCTGCACATTTTTTCAAATGTATCCTATTAGTGGGTTTCCATCCATATCCTGCTAGATTGTGGAAAAACACTATATAGGAGTACATAGAGAAGTTATTTTTGGCCTTGCAGCGCCGTTCACGGCTGTCTGCACAGTCTATGTGTGAGTGCAGCTCACTCTGTAGTCTGTTCTGCCATCACAGCTGGTTGTAGTCAGCTAAGGGTACGTCACTGCCTCATACTGTTCCATTGTCCTTTTTCAATTAGTGCTGCCTGCTGCACATTTTTTCAGATTTATCTTATTAGTGGGTTTCCATATGTTTCCATAATAAAGTCTAGACCACACTTTATAAAATTAGTGTTTCTTATACCTGTTAGCAGCTGTTCAGGATTAAGCACACTAAGCCCTAAGTACTTTTCTGTCTATCTTTATCAATCTACCAAGATGAAGAAGGCAGGGAGCTAGACACGTGGTTGTGGGCGTGGAGGTGGATCAGGGAGATGACGTGTGGATTCTGTGCCTGCTGCGGGCACCGGTGACTCATCATCCCCCAGTTTTAGCAGGGAGCAGTCCTTCATGCGCAGCTTTGAAGGAGATCGCCGTACCCCGCTGCTGCTGGACGAACAAATTGAAGCCGTTGTCGGATGGATGGCAGCTAATGCATTGACTTCAATTAGTGCCACATCCTCTCAGGCACAGAACACTGAAGAGCACCCATCTGTCTCTTCACCACCTGCCAAATTGCCAAGGCAGTCAGAGAGCCCAGGACAGGAGCCATCTCTACTTCTGTTCTCTGAATCTCTTGGCTTGGAAAGAGGGGGCCAGCCAAGCAGCATTCGAGAAATGGAAGAAGAGGCAGTATGCAGTGATGCCCAACAGCTTTTGTCTCTCTGAATCTGAAGAGGCGGGTGGGCCAGTGCCTCCGGTCAGTACACCTCAGTACGCATCTGATGATGAGATTCAGGTGCCACTTTCTGGTGCATACTGTGCTGCCGAGACTACCCAGAAGAAGTTGTTGGAAGAGGGTAGTGTAAATGATGAGGTCGTTGACCCATCATGGCGTGAGGTACTGGAAGGTGATGGGAGCAGCTCTGAGGAAGAGCTTCCCCGAACGGCCCAAAAAGGCAGATGGAGGGGGAAGATTGCGTTGCCTGTAGCCTCCACTTCGGCACCCATTAGGAAAATGTCTCTTCCAAAAGCCAAAAAGGGCGCTTCCAAGACTTGCAGTGCCTGGTCCTTTTTTGACACAGTTGCAGATGACATTTGCTTTGTCAAATGTAAGCTGTGTCATCAGAAAGTCAAAAGAGGGAAAGTGTCAGCAACCTCAATACCACAAATATGTGGAAATATGTGCGGACTAAGCACGTGGCGGAGTTTACAAAATGCACTGAAGACCTAGGCCAATCAACAGCGGCACCTACCACCTCTTCAGCTCGTGTTGTAGCCTCTTCCTCAAGCTCACACATAGCTGGTTCAACTTCCTCACAGGATCATCATGGAAGAACCTCTGGCACTGTTGTCCAGAGACCCAGTGTAATTCCACCCACAGCACCACGTTCCCAGTCATGCTCACACTCCCAGCCCAGTCTACAGCCATCAGTAGCACAGGCATGGGAGAAAAGGTGGCCATTCTTGGCAAACCACCCCCGAGCACAGGCTCTGAATGCTGGCATTGCAAAACTACTGTCCCTTGAAATGCTGTCATTCAGGCTGGTGGAGACTGACACCTTCCGTAACTTGATGGCATTGGCAGTCCCACAATACAACATGCCCAGCTGCTTTTATTTCAGCAGGCAAGCCATCCCTGCCCTGCAAAAGCATGTGGAGGGAAACATTAAACATGTGCTACTAAACACCGTCAGTAGCAAGGTCCACCTCACCACCGACGCGTGGACCAGTCAACATGGACAGGGACGATACCTTTCCCTCACTGCCCATAGGGTAAATGTTGTGGAGCCGGGTACAGATCGTGAGAGTGGCGCTGTACATGTTCTGCCAACTCCAAGGATTGCAGGAATCCAGTCTGTACACATTGACTCCTCCTTATACTCCAGTTCCTCTGAATCAGCACTGCAGGAGCCGTCACAGTCCACCTCCAAATGGACCCGTGAACGCGTACCTGTTACAACCGACATGAGCACAGCCGTGGCCAAACATCAACAGGCCATATTGAAATTAATTTCTTTGGGGAATTGAAGCCACACAGCGCAGGAGCTCTGGAATGCCAACAAACAGGAGAGCGACGTGTGGTTTGTGCCAGCGAATCTCAAGCAAGGCATGGTAGTGTGGAACAATGGCCAAAATCTGGTGGCACCTCTGGGCCTAGGCAACCTCACTCACATCCCATGTCTGGCACATGTGCTCAACTTGGTCATGCAGAGTTTTTTGAGGGACTATCCGGATCTTAATGCACTGCTGCACAAGGTCCGCCTAGAGTGCGCTCATTTGCATTGCAGCTCTGCAGCGCCGATTCCGCCTTCCGGAACATCGCATCATATGTGACCTACCAACCTGGTGGAATTCAACATTACATATGTTGGAGCAGTTGTGTGAGCAGCAGCCAGCAGTAATGGAGTACCAGCTGCATCAGGCGCAAAGAAGTCGCACTGCACGCCGTTCAGACTTCGCAACCACTGAGTGGGCCACTATGAAGGACATCTGCCAGGTTTTGCGTGCCTTTGATGATTCCATGCAGATGGTGAGTGCAGATGATGCACTAGTCAGCATGACTATTCCCCTTATCTGCCTGCTTGAAAAAACACTGCAAGCGCTAAGGGATGAGGTTGTGGAAGACATGGAGGATGAGGAGTCACAAATGCCATCTGCTTCTGGACAGTCTGCGCGACATGGTTCCTCACAAAGGCCTAGGCAGGGGACACTTTGTGAGGAGGATGAGGAGGAGTCAATGGAGGAGAAAGACATCTGCTCAGAGGAGGGAGTTACACAATTCTCCAGTAGTCAGTATGTAGAGTGAGGGTGGGGTGATGCAGAGCAGGCAGAGATCACGCCTCAAGCAGGGGACAGCGTTTCTTGGCCAGTTGGCAGTCTGCAGCACATGGTTAATTTTATGCTGCAGTGCCTGAAAAACGACCGCCGCATCGCCCACATTCTCAACACGGCTTATTATTGTACACCCAATAGTGTACACCCTCCTAGATCCTCGCTACCAGGGCAACTTTCAAAGCCTCAAAACACCGTTGAACCGGGAGCGCAAAATGCAGGAGTACCAAGACACACTGGTGCAGTCCATCATCTTCTCCAGTCCAATCGAGAGCAGTGCTACTAGTGCTTTACAAAGCAGCTCAGTGCATCTAGGCAGTTGAGGAAGCTCTGCACAAAGAGGGAGCAGAAGCAGTGCCTCAGCACAAGGCAAGACCAGTATGACCCAACTGTGGCAAACTTTTGGGTACCTGCCACAAATGTCTACACCATCACAGACGGCTCCAGTCAGCAGGAGGTAACGTTTCCGTCAGATGGTGACAGACTACATGTCTTGCCCTCTCAGTGTACTCCCACACGTCTCTTCCCCTTTCAAATTTTGGGTCTCTAAGCTGGATACATGGCCAAAGCTTAGCCAGTATGCATTGGAGGTGCTGGCTTGTCCTGCTGCTAGTGTATTATCGGAACGCGTCTTTAGTGCCGCAGGTGGTGTACTAACAGACCGTCGCATGCGACTATCGTCCGATAACGTTGATGGCTTACTTTTCTGAAAATGAACAAGGCCTGGATCTCGCAGGAATTTGCCACTCCTCTTCCAGATTAAATAATTGGTTGGCAACAGTATCCAGGTCTCCTATTGTGTTCATGTTTCTACCACCTGAACTGTAATCCATGGGCTCCAACACGGCTCGTTGCTACTCAGAAGTGCCGTCTGCACAGTCAACACTTCCTGCTGTGTATCCGGCAATTGCTCCTGCTCCGTCCACGCTTACACTGCGACAGATATTAAACTTACTCCAATTAGGCCTCGGCTTACACCCTGATTGACCCTGGGCTCCAACACTGCCATCTGCTGCTCGGAAGTGCCGTTTGCACAGAGAAAAACACTCGCTCCTGTGTTAGTGGGGTTCAGTAACGTCAGCTGCTCCCCTGCTGTGTATCCAGCAATACCTGCTCCAGTGTTATTGTGGTTAAATAACGCCAGCTGCTCCCCTGCTGTGTGTGCGGCCATGTCTCCTGCTCCCTCCACACTAAGACTACAACCGATATTAAACTAGCTCCAATTAGGCCTTGGCCTACACTCAGTTTCTAGCCTTGACCCTGGGCTCCAACAAAGCCAGTTGCTGCCCGGAAGTGCTGTCTGCCAAGTCAACAGTTGCTCCTCTGTTATTGGGGTTCAGTAACACCAGCTGCTCCCCTGCTATGTGCGCCGCAAGTTCTCCACTCAGTTTCTTGCATTGACCTTGGGCTCCAATACTGCCAGTTGCTGGCCGGAAGTGCTTTCTGCACAGTCAACAGTTGCTCCTCTGTTATTGGGGTTTACTAATGCCAGCTGCTCCCCTGCTGTGTGTGTGGCAAGTTCTCCACTCAGTTTCTTGCATTGACCCTGAACTCCAACACCGCCAGTTGCTGCCTGGAAGTACTGTCTGCACAGTCAACAGTTGCTCCTCTGTTATTGAGGTTCAGTAATGCCAGCTGCTCCCCTGCTGTGTGTGTAGCAAGTTCTCCACTCAGTTTCTTGCATTGACCCTGGGCTCCAACACTGCCAGTTGCTGCCCGGAAGTGCTGTCTGCACAGTCAACAGTTGCTCCTCTGTTATTGGGGTTCAGTAACACCAGCTGCTCCCCTGCTGTGTGTGCAGCAAGTTCTCCACTCAGTTTCTAGCATTGACCCTGGGCTCCAACACCACCAGTTGCTGCCCAGAAGTGCTGTCTGCACAGTCAACAGTTGCTCCTCTGTTATTGGGGTTCAGTAATGCCAACTGCTCACCTGCTGTGTGTGCAGCAATGTCTCCTGCTCCCTCCACACTAAGACTACAACAGATATTAAACTCGCTCCATTTAGGCCTCGGCCTGCACCCTGATTGATCCTGGGCGCCAACACCACCAGTTGCTGCTCGGAAGTGCTATTTGCACAGAGAAAAACACTCGATCCTGTGTTAATGAGGTTCAGTAACATCCGCTGATCCCCTGCTGTGTATCCAGCAATTGCTCCTGCTACCTCCACGCTGACACAACAACAGATTTTAAACTGCCTCGAGTGCAGGCCTCGGCCTACACTCTGCTTCTCCTGGATTCCCTGGGCTCCAACACTGCCAGTTCCTGCTCGGAAGTGCCATCTGCACAGTCAACACTTGCTGCTGTGTTATTGGGTTTCAGTAACGTCAGCTGATCCCCAGCTGTGTATCCGGCAATTGCTCCTGCTACCTCCACACTCACACTACTACAGAAATTAAAGGGAACCTGTCCCCCCCAGGTGTTTGTAACTGAAAGAGCCACCTTGTGCAGCACTAATGCTGCACAAGGAAAAGGTGGCTCTTTTAGTTATGCTCCTTGCACACGCTGAACTTAACACTTATAAAATGTGTCCCCTCATACCGTGAAACCGTCCCGAAGGTGGCACTTTCCTTCATAATGAGACGCAGCACAGCCATCATTCATACCCCCTTGGCGCCGGGCGCTGCCTCCTCAGCTTTGTTTGAATCTGTCCTAGAGCCTGCCTGCGCTGCTGTGTTAAACTTCGGGCATGCGCATTTAGCGCTGCCCGTCTTCTGACATCATTTGGTGTCAGGCTGACTGCGCCTGTGCGGCCGCGCTGCCTAAAATCCCGCCTTGCAGTGTCTTCTGATTCATTCACACTGTGTGGCTGGGATTCATGGGCATGCGCAGTGCATATCTTCGCCTCAGGCTCTCACTCATCTCCCTCTGCCTTCATCAGACTGTGCGCCGTCAGCTGATCCCTAATCGCATGCCACGGCCGTGATGCTGCACAGTCTGAAGAAAGCGGAAGGAGATTGCTGCACAAGGTGGCTCTTTTAGTTGCAAACGCCTGGGGGGGTTAAAGGTTCCCTTTCAACTTGCTCCAATTAGGCCTCAGCCTACACTCTGTTTCTCATGTAATCCCTGGGCTCCAACACTGCCAGTTGCTGCTCAGAAGTGTCTTTGGCACGGGTACTCCCTCCTGCACAGCCCAGTTCAAGCACGCCAGCTGTTTCCGGGTAGTGTCAAGGTCACGTTGTCCTGTCATGTTGCGGTCGGGTTAGCCACCTTTATGTTGTCTGCAGTTTAGGTACTATGGCCAGCTCACGGCCTAGCAATTTCTTTTTTCCTGTGGACCTTCTGCTGCCTATCTGAGTTCCAGCACCATTAGCTGGTTCTTTGGAAGACAAGCTTGAATAGGTCCCCCTGGTTCCAGTACCGTCAGCTGGTTCCAGGCAGAGCCTTTGGCTTAGGTGCCTCCTTCTGGGTATCCGAGTTCCACCAACGTCTGGTGGTCCTTGGTAGTGCTCTCTGGCACGGGTACCTCCTGCTTAGTAACCGGTTTCCAGTACCATCAGCTGGTCCTCGGTAGTTCCATTGCCTCTTGTACCTTCAGCTCCCCTTCCTGGTTCCAGTACCGTCAGCTGGTTCCAGGCAGAGCCTTTGGCTTAGATGCCTCCTTCTGGGTATCCGAGTTCCACCAACGTCTGGTGGTCCTTGGTAGTGCTTTCTGGCACGGGTACCTCCTGCTTAGTAACCGGGTTCCAGTACCGTCAGCTGGTCCTCGGTAGTTCCATTGGCTCTTGTACCTTCGGCTACCAATCTGGGTTCCAGTACCATCAGCTGGTTCTCAGCAGTGTCTTTTGCTCTTGTACCTTCTGCTCCCCGTCCTGGTTCCAGTACCATCAGCTGGTTCCAGGCAGAGCCTTTTGTTTAGGTCCTCCTTCTGGATATCCGAGTTCCACCAACGTCTGGTGGTCCTTGGTAGTGCTCTCTGGCACGGGTACCTCCTGCTTAGTAACCTGGCTCCAGTACCGTTAGTTGGTCCTCGGTAGTTCCATTGCCTCTTGTACCTTCGGCTACTCATCTGGGTTCCAGTACCATCAGCTGGTTCTCGGCAATGTCTTTTGCTCTTGTACCTTCTGCTCCCCTTCCTGGTTCCAGTACCGTCAGCTGGTTCCAGGCAGAGCCTTTGGCTTAGGTCCTCCTTCTGGGTATCCGAGTTCCACCAACGTCTGGTGGTCCTTGGTACTGCTCTCTGGCAGGGTACCTCCTGCTTAGTAACCGGGTTCCAGTACCATCAGCTGGTCCTCGGTAGTAACATTGGCTCTTGTAACTTCGGCTACCCATCCAGGTTCCAGTACTGTCAGCTGGTTCTCGGCAGTGTCTTTTGCTCTTGTACCTTCTGCTCCCCATCCTGGTTCCAGGCAGAGCCTCTGGCTTAGGTGCCTCCTTCTGGGTATCCAAGTTCCACTAACGTCTGGTGGTCCTTGGTAGTGCTTTCTGGCATGGGTACCTCCTGCTTAGTAACCAGGTTCCAGTACCGTCACCTGGTCCTCGGTAGTTCCATTGGCTCTTGTACTTTCGGCTACCCATCTGGGTTCCAGTACCGTCAGCTGGTTCTCAGCAGTTCCTCAGCCTTCTTGTACCTTCTGCTACATTTCCAAGTTCAAGACCCTAAAGACGACAACCCTGAAGACCACCCCAAAGATGACGACCCTGGAGATGATGACCCTGAAAACCACCCCGAAGAAGATGACGACCCCGGAGACGAAGACCCTGGAGACGATGACCCTGGAGACGACGACCCTGAAGACCGAGAAGCAGAAGAACAAGAAGCTGCAGAACAAAAAGCAGAAGAACATTAAGCATAAGACTAAAAATCAGAGTAAAAGATAATATCTATATTATAAGCAGAATAATACTAAGCAGTGTATGGGGGTGAGTCCATTCCTCCTCGTGGTGCCCCTGGAAAAAACCTGCTGCAGGCCAAACTGAACGTGGACGAATCCTGTTGTAAATCTTTTGTGACAGGCAGAACGGAAGGTGTAATCTTCAAACTTTTATAGATAACAACAAAAGGAAGGCCTGGCTGTCACAAATAAGAATATGATGAAGAAGAATATGAAGAAAAAGAAGTTGAATATGAAGAAGAATAATAGTTGAATAAAAAAAATGAAGAATGCAAAAGAAAAAAATAATAGGAAGAAGTTGATGAAGATGAATAAGGTGAAGGAGAAGTTGATGAAAAAGATGATGCTGCTGAATTCTTAGTTGTTTTCATTCATGTTGAATTAACCTACAAGGAAAGAAAGGGTTTATTTTAATTCCGATATTTTGGTCCAATTGACTTGCATTGGTATCGGGTATCAGTATCGGCGATATCCAATATTTTTTGAATATCGGCTGATCCAATCCGATACCGATACTTCTGGATATCGGAAGGTGTCGCTCAACACCACTTATGACATCTGAATTGTGTCTATCATTTTTTTGAGTATGTTGTTCTATAGTAGTACCAGTAAATTCCCAATACTTATATGGGGCCAATGATATGGTGTTATTAAGATGTTGCTGAGTACCTAGACACCTATTATCTACGTGTTTATACACCTGTTATTATGTGCATGGGGATGAATGACATACCCTGTCTCATTACTTACATCACATTTTTGGTTGGTGCCATTCATTTTATACGACACAATATTGTGTCGATTGTGAAATGATTGTGGCAAGCCATCTGGCCTTCTGTTTCTAACTATCATCTTATAGGGTATAACCAGGAGATTAGGGACAGCCACCGTATGAGTGGGGGCACCATTCAGGTGTTTCTTAGGGTGCCAACCTCTGCATCTAGGTAAGCAGATACATAGGTGTTTTTTGTAGCGTCTAGGGAAATATTACCCATATCTGCACATCTATTGAATGAGTAAGTGACAGCACTGTTTTGTCACTAGTTCAAGGTACTTGAAGGTATCTTTTCAAATAGAGGTTATTAGTGGCTGGGTAGATATCATCCTAGTTATACCAGGGGAGAATATCCCCCTACAATTTTCTATAGACCAAACCCCATAGGCTATTCTACTTTAGGCTATTTCTACATATTTGTTCTTAAATGATATTCAATAAAGGTTATATATATTTTTACAGGTTTTTTTTCTGTAAACCGGTTAGTCATGACGCCACCCGTGATGTTCGGCAATGGGTGGCCGATGCTGCAGTTTAGGTCCACTGGGGCTGATGGTGACGCAGCAAAGATGGTTCAGCTCCACACGGGTAGAGCGGGGCTCCAGGACAAATATACTTCATTGTTCAGATGGTGGTGAACATTGGGGTGCAGAGAATAAGTGAAGGACACAGAGAGGTGCAGTTTTCTTTACCTTTTACTTGAAAGTAGATGGAATCTGGGGTACCAATTACAGATGACGGATTGAGTCCGGCTTGCCTGGAGGCTGTCAGGGGATCCACCCTGCCAGGAGGGGTTGGGGACTTTCCTTCTGCGCTCTCTTTTAGGGTCCCTGCTTCTTGTAGCTACGCTGCGGCCCTGTCCTGCGTGATGATTTCTAAACCTGTAGAGCAGACAGCGTGAGCCTATTTCACGGGCACTGTTCTTTTCACTGTCAGCCCTGGGCTTTTGGTCTGCTACCATGCCTTCAGGTGCTCGGTGTGGCCAGGGAACTTGCTGTCCCCTGCCCTCCAAATTCCCATTTTATCAGCGCTCCGCTCTAGGGTCAGCTATACGCAGTTTTTATTCTCCTGAGCTCTTGTCTCTGCTCCTGTCACTTCCCTCTCCACAGACCAACTGCCAACTCTCCTCTCTCACTGTCCTGTCACGAGCTCCAGCTGGCTCCCGTTTCCATGACAACTCCCCTGTTTACTTTCTCAGCTGACTCCTTTCTGACTCACTAACCCCATCTGCTGGCCAGAAATTATAAAGAAGCTCCCCTTTCTGGCCTGAGCAGGAAATTACATGTACACTGTGTTACCTGGCATGGGGACCTTCCTTCTTGCCTCCAGGCATGACATCACCTCTTAGATGGATGCAATGTCACTGTAGCAACCGGACTCTGGGGTGTCACATTCCCACCCAGTTAAATTCAGTACTCCTGAACTGAGGTAAAATAACAAGAACTGAACAACAACAATAAATGAAAATCTACAAAGCCTTAAAAATGTAAAAATTATCAAAACCTAAAAAAACAACAATAACACAGTTACTGCAGAGACTAGTCCTTACTCTGCTGTCCAGGAATTGTCTTTGTCCTTGTACCTGGGGTTTGGTTGGTGGGAACCACCTTATCCCACATTGTGTGTCCTTCCTGGGCATGGCTACAGGGCACTCCCTAGATGGGCCTTGTTTTTCGGCCACACCGGCGGCTTATTTTAAAGGCCAAGTTGGGGTAACTTTACAAATAAAGTCCTGACCACACATAGTCCTGTGGCCCAATTGTCATTCAACTGGTTATGAATGAATAATCAAAAAGTTCATACAGTAAGTCTCTGTAGGCTCTCATGCTTAAAAGTTACAACTAGTGTTGTAGAACAAGACGTGCACTCTCGCTAAGGGTGGTGCAGACTGAACACGGAGGGATGCTCCAGATTATAGTCATACAACAACAGTCGCACTCAAAGAAAGGTTTTCGGAGATTTGGTTTTGGTCTCAAAAAATTGTGGTTTTCTTTATTACAAACACCAAAATAAAGGTAGCACCGCAGTGTTTCAAGGTAGGTAACGTTTTGACCCACAGGGTCTTTCTCAAACCTTACTTAGAATTGTCGAGCGGAGCGAAGGGCATAGGTCCCTGGATGGGTGTAGGAGTCCCGTTCGGGGCTGTAGCTGTGAGGATACTGGTGTCTGCGGTGGTGGTGCGTGTCCACCACCGCAGACACCAGTATCCTCACAGTCTATCCACAAAGTCTCGAGTCACCCTGTAAGCCCCATGCTTTTGGTGCGAAGGGGTAGAGTCAGTGCTTACATGTAGCTGCTGACACCAATCGTCCAGCTGCCCTTCAGAGCCATTGTCTTCCACCTGATCAAATGGAAGCAATGGTTCTGCTGCCTCTATTGCATTGTTGCTGACAGTGAAAAATTTAGCAAGGGTGGCATATTGGGGTAAATGGACCTCTCTCTCACCACAATTGAAGATGCGTATTGATACTCATCCCTTGCGGACATCAACTACCCCTCTGGCTGTCAGGATATTGGGCCTACTATCAGAGTACATGGGTTCTACCAGGGCTGGGTAATCTTGACCCCTGAGGCCCATTGCTTCCCGACACCAGATTAACATTTCACTCCTAGGGGGTATTATAATGGGGAAAGGACCACTTACTCTGACACTGCCGACGTCTCCACCAGACAGCTGTATCTGTTGTCTCTGCATCAGGGCTCTAATCTCCTTTTGCAGGACTCGCCACTGACTGGAGCTGGCGATCTTCAGCTACCTCTTTATATCCCATCTCAGGCAAGGGCTGACCATTGCTGGCTAGGATGGCAAGGTCTTTATCTGGGCTGTGAGTAATGTCTGAATCAGCCCAGCATGCAACCTTATTTTTGGACTACTATGTTTAAAGAACTGCAAGAACTTGGGGATCATAACATTGAGAGGCCACTCCAAAATGTCACTGTCTAAAATCTCAGCAGAGTCTTCACTGTTTTTCTAAAGGGCTCCGAAAGCTTCCTCACGTGTTGTATTCTTCAGAATCCAGAAGACCACATAATTTTGGCAAGAGCTCTGGCCAATTTTGTAGCTCACTCTTTGATGCTATTGTTATGATTAGGATACCCACTGTGGCTCTAATAAGTGGAGATACGTCCCCGATGTTATTCAAACATTCAATCTTAATGAAATCCATCACTCCATTTGGAAAATTGTGAAAATGAGCCTTTATTTTTTAGGATCAGTCCGCTCAAAGATCTGGTAGGTTCATCTTCAGACTTTAGCTTGATGAAAACAAATATTAAGTAGTTGTTGAAGTCTGGAAACTGGATAAGCTGCTTCAATTTTTGTTGCACGGATCCCTGCGTGGCCGTGTCCGGGGACTGAGACTCTTTGAGCAGCTGTAGGATCTGCTGGAGCCACTGCTTCCACTCGTACTCCATGCTGCGGGACACAAACACGGCGTGGACAAAGCACAGAGGGGGAGGCGGCCTGGCCAGGAAATGGAGGGAACAGGGCAGTCTTAGTGCCCTCCGGGTAATGACGGAAGGCTGCCAGGTCCTAGTGTCCGCAGGGTAATGGCAATGATTGTTAGACTGGAGTACCTCCATAAACTGCTCCATTAATAATCCATCTTCATCTTGCACGCTGTCAGGGTCAACCTGCTTTATGGCCCTTAGCGCCTCCTGAAGGTTAAGAGCATAGTCCCATATACTGTCCTGCACCCTTTGTTTGCACTCAAAGAATCTCAATTTTATATGTGCTGCAGTGCGGGTGTCAAATGTGTCCTTCAGTCTGGCCAAGATTTGTTTGACAGTTCCTTTTATTAGTGTCAGGCCAGGACTTTACTTCCCTCTGGGCCGCACCAGTTAACCCTAGAACGCATACCCATAGAAATCTACACATTCACACACCTGGGGCTTTTAGGCCTGTTTACAATTATCATGGAATAACTAAAATAAAAATACTTTTCAAAGTTTATTGCAAAGTAAGGATGCATTCCCACTAGCGCAGGGGTCCGCCAGGACGGGATTCCATAATGGATCTGACCACCTGGTGACCCCAGCTAAGGCTGGCGAACGCATACCTTCGGCCTCGCAGGCTTGCCAGGTTACTTGTTTTCTATTTTCTGTAAAATTACTTTAGTTAGAATTTTGAAACTCTAGGTATTCCTCAGGTATATAGTTGTTAGTAATTTCCAGTAGTTCATATATTTTTATGTTATAGGCATTTTGGTATAACAACCTTTTTTTGGGACTACCCCATATTCACGCACCTGGGGCCTTTTAGGCCTATGTGCAAATAACACGGAATAACTCAAATAAAAATACTTTTCAAAATTTATTTTACAATTGCATGGTAAGGATGCATTCCAACTAGCGCTGGGGTCCACCAGGAGGGGATCCGTAATGGATCTGACCTCCTGGTGACCCCAGCTAAGGCTGGCGGAATCCCGCCATTCTGGCAGCCTTAGCTGGAGTTACCAGGAGGTCAGATCCATTATGGATCCCCTTCTGGCGAACCTCAGCGCTACTGGGAACACAGCCTAAGATGTGTATATTTCAAAACATAATTATGTGCATAAAACAACAAAAAAGTAAGTAAACGGGCATGCCAAATATAGGCATTCTATATGCAATTTTGTTATGAAAACATTTTTTGGTTGTAGCAAACTTGCTGCAGGAATATTTATTTGTAACTTTACATATTCCCCCGACAATTCTCGCATATTATTTTTTCGGCTGAATGTTCCTTGCATACATTTTGTCTGCAAGTAGAACAGAAACGCTCCGATTTTCTTTCCTTCTTGGCTGAACAAATATAGCAGCGCTTTCTTTTTTTTCTCTTTGCTCTGGATGTTCCAGAAAGCGTATTCCACATCGGATCATTGCCTCCGTAATTTGCCTTGATAAGCATATCCTGCTGCTTCTCTCCATCATAGTAGGCATCAAAAGTTCACAACAAAGTTCTGTCAAAAATAGACGTCTCTTGTCTTTCCTGTTGGCATGGAATTCTGGATTAGTTTGCCAATAAACAATGTAGCTATTGAGGGCTGACACATCAAGGATATTGGAAAAAAGGGCAACAGGCCAACGTTTAGTCTGCCTTTTGCATGAATACTCTCCAATCATTTCGTCCATCTTGTCGACACCTCCTTTTGTCTAATTATAATGCAGTATGATTTCAGGTTTTTTTTTCCTGTCATTGGTGTCAATACTTCCATCATGATGCATTGTACTCAGTGATATCATGAATTTTTCTTTCTAGGCTTTATAAGACACCATTGTTGCTTGATTGCAGAAACCGAATACACTCTGGTAGATTGTTCGCTGTGCATTGTGCTTCATGATTGGAGGAATTTCGCGGCGGTATGGCCTCATAGTACCAACAAGTGTAAGTTGCTTTTGAAGCAAAAAGTTGGCCATTTCAAAATTGGTAAAGTAATTATCCATTGTAATATTTTTTTCCTGAATTGAAAATTGGCAGAGCAAGTGTCTTTACTATGTCGGAATAATAATAATCTTTATTTTTATATAGCGCTAACATATTCCACAGCGCTTTACAGGTTGCACACATTATCGTCGCTGTCCCAGTTGGGGCTCACAATCTAAATTCCCTATCAGTATGTTTTTGGAATGTGGGAGGAAACCAGAGTACACCCACGCAATCACGGAGAGAACATACAAACTCTTTGCAGAAGTTGTCCTTAGTGGGGCTTGAACCCAGGACTCCAGCGCTGCAAGGCTTCTGTGCTAACCACTGAGCCACCGTGCTGCCCCTGGACTGGAGCATCAGCTTCTTTGCCACGGTAAATCAGACCATTCATCCCATAATAGCTTGCTGAATCGCACATCCAGAAAATTTTTATGCCATACTTAGCTGGCTTACTGGGCATATACTGAATGAATTTGTAACGTCCCCTAAAGGCAAGAAGTTGCTCGTCCACTGTCACATTATCACTGGAATGGTAAAGCTTTGTACAGTTCTTGATAAAAAGATTCCAGATATAGCTAATAGGGGCTAATTTATCGGTTGCCAACCTCACAGGGCGAGTTCTCTTTTCATCAAAACGAAGGCATCTCCGAATACCCTCAAATCTATTGATGGACATAGTAGCTTTGTAGTGTGGATCTGCAAATGGGTTCTGAAATAACTCTCTGATTGGAACATTGTATGATTTTGTCGACCCTGTCAGAAGAGTAAGGCCAATATAAGCATATAGTTCCTTAGTTATATTTTTCCATGTTTTTTTTCTTCCTGACGCGATACGTTTTCCTTCTACGTTAGTACACAAAACAATCTCATCTGCAATATCATCCGAAACAAATTTACAGAAAACATCTCTTTTGGACATGAATTGGGGAATTCCGACAGTTCCTTGAGCAATTCTAATAATGTTATGTGATGAGGTACGTGCAGGAGCCGCAGCAGTACTGTTCCAAAAAATATTCGTTTTAGATGTTCTATTTGAATGTTCTGCTGGATCAACTACTTCTTCATCATCTGAAGAATCGCTGGACGATGAAGTTGATACATTAGCTGGTGGCATGTATTCTTCATCAGACAAAGAAATTTCACTTTCTTCATCACTATTGAAAACAATCTCCTCGATTTCATGGTCAGTCAATCCCCTGGAAGTAGACTGTGCCATTGTAATTTTAGATGTCAGTAAACTAAAAAGAAAAAAAAATATTACAATCAGGCTTGTGCACTGTAAACAGTATGTGATAAGACTCTTTGTTAGGGTCCCAGCACAACAAGCGATATAAAGCGGGTAAAGTGCAGCCCCCCTCCTCTTACCTTCAACAGATCACTTTCTTTTAGTGCAGTAGAAGCCTCTGGTTTTGGAGCTCAGAAAGTTTCTATTTCCAGACAAAAGAAAGCTGACTTCTTCCTCCAAAGTCTCTCCAGCAATTAGGACAAAAAGACCTGCGATGAGGTCAGAGACACATGACTTTGTGAGGGAGCCTTCCTTCCAAGATCACATGACCATGCTGTCATGCAGAATCCACACTCTTCCCAGCAATAGCAGAGTCATAAAAGTTCTTCCCCAGCAACAATACAAACAAAAAGACTGAGTATCACATGTAAACCTAGTACAGGCCTAAAAGGCCCCAGGTGCGTGAATATGGGGTAGTCCCAAAAAAAGGTTGTTATACCAAAATGTCTGTAACATTAAAATATATGAATAACTGGAAATTACTAACAACTATATACCTGAGGATTACCTAGATTTTCAAAATTCTAACTAAAGTACTTTTACAGAAAATAGAAAACAAGTAACCTGGCAGGCCTGCGAGGCCCCAGGTACGCGTTCTAGGGTTAACTGGTCAATGAGGGGATACACTTTGAACAAACTACATAGTCTTTTCTTGAAATCGCTCAGGGTGTGCTACTCCCCTGAGTACTGCGGTAACCAGGCCGCTCCTGGTATATATGGCATTGATAACAGCATTATGGGGACTGCGGTTGCCGCTGGATCTTGTTGCACTATTGGTGCTGCGGCTGTGAACGCCATTGAATCTACACCCAAGTTGGGCATTTTCTTCCCCCTCAGTGAACCTCAATCAATCTTCTTTTACCTTTACCGTTGTCAGCAGCTGCTCTCCGATGGGCTGGATTGAGCTCCTCCTGGTCTCCAAGTCAGGACTTCCTGCATTTCACTTGCTCACAATCGAGTGCAGCTCCAGCTTTTCTTCAGCCGCTGATGTCAGAGCATGGGCAGGGCTTTGCTTCGTGTTCCTTTTCTGGCTCTGCCCATGATGGCACACCTCTCTGCTCTGATCGCGCGCACTGTGTGATGCCGTTATGGCAGTGATTTGAAAGCTCATTAAGTCTCTGGCACAATTTAATAAAGTCTCTGGTACACAGCACTAGTGTTAAGCATTTCGATACTGCAAGTATTGGGTATCGGCCGATATTTGCTGTATCGGAATTCCAATATCGAGTTCCAATATTTTTGTGATATCGGAAATCGGAATCGGAATGTGCGGTGCATATGATTCCAAGGGTCTGGAAGAGAGGAAACTCTCCTTCAGGCCCTGGGATCCATATTAATGTAAAAAATAAAGAATAAAAATAAAATATAAGGCTATACTCACCCCTCCGAAGGACCCTGGCTGTCACCGCTGCAAGCGTCCGCCTCCGTTCCTGAGAATGTAGTGAGGGAAGGACCTTCGATGACGTCGCGGTCAGGTGAGCGGTCACGTGAGCGGTCAGACCGTGACGTCATCCAAGGTCCTTCACTCTCTGCAATTCTCAGAAACGGAGGCGGACGCTTGCAGCGGTGACAGCCAGGGTCCTTTGGAGGGGTGAGTATAGCCATATTTTTTATTTTTATTCTTTATTTTTTACATTAATATGGATCCCAGGGCCTGAAGGAGAGTTTCCTCTCCTTCAGACCCTGGGAACCATCCAGGATACATTCCGATATTTGTGTCCCATTGACTTGTATTGGTATCGGGTATCGGTATCGGCGAGATCCGATATTTTGCCGGTATCGGCCGATACCATCCGATACCGATACTTTCAAATATCAGAAGGTACCGCTCAACCCTACACAGCACCCAGCTGTGCCGGGCTCCAAAAATCCTGTTTGTGACGCCAAAATGACATACCCACCAGGGCTGTCGGGTACCCAGAATCGGACAGGACAGTTCTATGGGGGAGGTCACGGGGCCGTGATCCATTTCCATGGCCCTGGCCGAGTCATAAAATTGAGGATAATTATGTGGTGTTTGGCAATGGGTGGCTGACGCTGTGGTTTAGGTCCACTGGGGCTGATGGTAATGCAGCAAAGATAGGGCAAAAGAGGGCAGAAGCCAGAGCTGCTTATGGTCAGAACGCAATACATAAAGTGCTCTTGCACATATTGATTTCTAACTGTATTTCAAAATGAGACATTTAGCAAACAATTGATCAATTTTTTGAGTCACCCCGCCACGTCAAGGCATTCTCATAATGGGGCAGTCCTACTCTACGTTTTTTATATTGGCCTCCTAAATGTATTAAAAGCAAGACCACCTTGAATGCAAGCTGTACCTGAAGCGTTTCTAAATCACTCCCATGGTGCCAGAAAGGGCAAACACAGATAAAGGTTGACCAGGTCCAGACATAGACATTTCAGGTCTAGAACGTTGGGGTGCAGAGAATAAGTGAAGGACACAGAGAGGTGAAGTTTTCTTTATGTTTTACTTGAAAGTAGATGCAATCTGAGGTACCAACCACAGATGATGGATTGAGTCCAGCTTGCTTGGAGGCTTTCAGGGAATCTACCCTGCCAGGTGAGGTTGGGGACTTTCCTTCTGCGCTCTCGTTTAGGGTCCCTGCTGCTTGTAGCTAAGCTGTAGCCCTCTCCTGCATGATGATTTCTAACCTGCATGACAGACAGTGTGAGCCTAGTTCAAGAGCACTGTCCTTTTTACTGTCAGCCCCGGGTACTTGGTCTGCTACCGTGCCTTCAGGTGTTCAGTGTGGCCAGGGAACTTGTAGTCCCCTGTCCTCCAGATTCAGCTGTCAGGGCGTACATCACCCAACCACCAAAGAACTCTGGCGTCCCTTTTTATCAGCGCGCCGCTCTGAGGTCAGCTATCAGTTTTTATTCCCCTGAGCTCTTGTCTCTGCTCCTGTCTCTTCCCTCTCCACAGACCAACTGCCAACTCTCCTCTCTCACTGTTCTGTCACGAGCTCCAGCTGGCTCCGGTTTCCATGACAACTCCCCTGTTTACACTCTCAGCTGACTTCTTTCTGACTCACTAACCCCACCTGCTGGCCTGGAGAAGGAATTGACATGTGCACTGTGCTACCTGGCCTGGTGACCTTCCTTCTGGCCTCCAGGCATGACATCACCCCTTAGAGGGAGGCAATGTCACCGTGGCAACCAGACTCTGGGGTGCCACATTAACATTTCAACTGTGAGGATAGAATCACATTGTATGATTTTTAAGTAATTACATTGCATTTTATTGCATGAAATAAGTATTGATCACCTACCAACCTGCAAGAATTCTAACTCTCTCAGACCTGTTAAGTTAGTTTAAGAAGCCCTCCTACGTTACACTCATTACCTGTATTAATTGCACTTGTTTGAACTTGTTACCTGTATAAAAGACACCTGTCCACACACTTCAATCACAATCCAACCTCTCCACCATGGCGTATACCAAAGATCTGTCTAAGTGCACCAGGGACAAAATTGCAGACTTACACAAGGCTGGGATGGGCTACAGAACAACAGGCAAGCAGTTTGGTGATAAGGCAACAACTGTTGGCACAATTATTAGAAAATGGAAGAAACACAAGATGACTTCTCAGTATGGGGCTCCATGCAAAATCTCGGATAATTCTGAGAAAGATCAGGAATCAGCCTAGAAGTACATGGAAGGACCTGGTCAATGGCCTGAAGAGACCACAGTCTCAAACATTACTGTTAGTAACACACTACACAGTCATGTATTAAAATCCTGCAAAGCATGCATGGTCTCTCCTCACGCCAGCTCATGTCCAGGCTCATTTGAAGGGCAACCTAATGGTGGCTTCATAAGAAGCATTTAAAGATCCTGGAGTCACCTAGCCAGTCTCCAGACTTGAACCCAATAGAAATTCTTTGAAGGAAGCTGAAAATTATGCCCAGTGACAGCCTCGAAACCTGAAAGATCTGGAGACAATCTGAATGGAGAAGTGGGCCAAAATCCCTGCTGCGATGTGTGCAAACTTGGTCAAGAATTACAGGAAACATTTAGCCTCTATAATTGTAAACAAAGGTTTCTGTACCAAATATTAAGTTCTGTTTTTCTATTGTATCAAATACTAATTTCATGCAATAAAATGCTAATTATGTAAAAATCATACAATGTGATTTTCTAGATTTTTTTAGATTCTGTCTCTCACAGTTGAAGTGTAACTACGAAAAAAATAACAGACATCTCCATTGTTTGTAGGTGGAAATACTTCCAAAATCGGCAGTACATCAAAAACTTATTTTTGCCACTGTACAGTATAATGGTATGTGAGATTGAGATTGAGTATGTGCTTACTTATATATTGATGTTGTAATGTTTTCTTGCACTAGCCATTTTTTCAAGTGACAACAGAATGTGCTGAACCATATTGGTTGACAGCTGCAGACTTTCAGAAACTAATGACCAGACAGAACAAATTATGTTGAATGATGTCTGTTGACTACTATTGGTGCCTATCTTGAGATGGATCCTTTACTGCCATCATTTTCATTGTTCTGTTCCTGTGATGGAGGAGAAGAATGAAAATGAAGAATGCAGATGCAAAAGCCTTAATACTATATGGCCAATTTTATGCTGCTAAAGGTGAATCTGCAAAATAGAAAAGTAATTTCTTCTAACTAAAATGCAACATCTCTATGTCCCATGACATTTCTGCACAATCAGCAGAACACTGTTTTCTGAAAGTAGGCTTGTGGAAATGACCAGATTACCTAAAATCAGCACCACTGGTGGAGACTTCAAGTATATAATCGACATGTGTGTTGGACAACAGTCAGTCCAAGGGCAGCACGGTGACGCAGTGGTTAGCACAGCAGCCTTGCAGCGCTGGAGTCCTGGGTTCAAGCCCCACTAAGGACAACATCTGCAAAGAGTTTGTATGTTCTCCCCGTGTTTAAGTGGGTTTCCTCCGGGTACTCCGGTTTCCTCCCACATTCCAAAGACATACTGATAGGAAGCAACTTTCAAGAAGATATTCACTGTGAAACCAAGTCGATCAAATTCCTAAGAAAAAGAGCTGGACAGAATCGGAGAAGAGTGCCAACAAAAAAGTGAGCTAGTAAGACTAAGCCATAATAAAGAGACTGGACAACATCGAAAAAGCACATGGTGTACCAGCGAGGCAATAACAGCAAAACAGACTGTATTGTCCTAGTACCATGCCGCAAATTATTCCCATCAAATTGTTTTCTATCAAAGAAAATATGTATGGTTCCAGCCATCTCAGATCAGAAACTGTTACCATTTGTTATAAATTACAGGTAAATGTTGTACTGTACTTCAAGAATTAAATTTGTCATTTGTACAATTACTTGCAAAAGCAGTAAAGAAAGAGTTAACCACCAGAGTGCGTTCAGAGTTGTGTAACCCTTGTCCTCCCAAATATCATGGAATCTAAACTCAAAGTCAGAACAAAATTAGCAAATGAAAGTTGTTTTTGTTTTGTTTCTGATAGTTAGCTTGTGTTTCCATCTCCAAATCTTGGAAACGTTTCATTATACATGCGTACTTGCCTGCATTATATAACTATTTATGCTGACTGTAAATGCAATCACAGCTGGTATATCACATAGTATTTCCTGAGAAGATATTTATGCACAGTATTTTCGGAGACATCTGTAGTGTGAATGTTACATAACGCTGCCTTAACATGATACATCTTGAGATAATATTTTGCTCACATTATTTTGAGATGATGTTTTTCCCTGGATTTTGTCAGTTGCTCGGCCCACCAGCAACTGTGCTTGCCAGATTGTTTGCATGCACTAATACTTCAAAATTAAGCTGAATTTCATTTGATATGACATTTATTTATGAAATATGCTCCAGCCAATTTGCCATTTTGGGGTTTTAAATTAAAAAAACTATTTGGCCCTTATTACACATCAGCATTTTGCATCAGTATGAAAAACTGAATAAAAAATATTTTGCAAATTGGCGTATTTAAAAATATAGTAAAGCCTTATTTTCATATGTATTTAATAGTAAGGCATCATTCATTAGAACTTGCATTAAGAGTAAATATGGGTAGAGTGCAAGGTTCAGAAGCATTAATTCTCATAAGCCCCTTCCCAATCACTAGAGCTATGATACATTTTCATTAGCCCATGGTCACGTTAACATTTTTTCTCTCATCAGAGAGAATCGAGACGATTTTGCTAATCACACTCTGTTCAGCGTTTGATCAAAGTGTGATCATAGAGTGATCTGATTTTCTTGGATGATAATTTTTTCCTTTGCCTGAAATCTGATGTGCACTGCTCCATAGAATAACATTGGTTGTCTGCATGAGATAATTATTATGTACCAGATGGTGGCCCGATTCTAAGGCATCGGTCCCAAGAGTGCATTGCGGTCTCGCGTGATGATGATGTAGCGGTCTTGCGAGACCGCTATGTCATCATCTCGCGAGACCGCAATGCATGGACCGCTCACCGGAGCGCTGCGAGACACGGGAAAGGCCTGGGCTGGATCCGGAAGGTGAGTATATAATGATTTTTTACTTTTTAAATTATTTTTAACATTAGATCTTTTTACTATTGATGCTGCATAGGCAGCATCAATAGTAAAAAGTTGGTCACACGGGGTTAATAGCAGCGTTAACGGACTGCGTTACACCGCGGCATAACACGGTCTGTTAATGCTGCCATTAACCCTGTGTGAGCGCTGACTGGAGGGGGAGTATGGAGCGGGCACTGACTGCAGGGGAGTAGGGAGCGGCCATTTCTCCGCCGGACTCTGCCTGTCGCTGATTGGTCGTGGCCGTTTTGCCGCAACCAATCATCGACTTGGGATTTCTGAGACAGACAGAAAGACAGAGAGAAAGACAGAAAGACGGAAGGGACCCTTAGACAATTATATAGTAGATATTCTATTTATTGATAATGAAGAGTTCTGCAAATAACTCACTCACACAGTTCATCCTTTTTGTAGTCATTAGACATTGAGAAGATAGCTTGGAGAAAGGCCATGAATGTATGTACTTGTAATGCTCTTTAAATTAACCCCTTCATGACCCAGCCTATTTTGACTTTAATGACCGGGCCATTTTTTGCAATTCTGACCAGTGTCCCTTTATGAGGTAATAACTCAGGAACGCTTCAACGGATCCTAGTGATTTTGAGATTTTTTTTTCATGACATATTGGGCTTCATGTTAGTGGTAAATTTAGGTTGATAATTTATGCGTTTATTTGTGAAAAAATTGAAAATTTGGCGAAAATTTGGAAAATTTGGAAAATTTCGCAATTTTCTAATTTTTAATTTTTATTCCGTTAAACCAGACAGTTATGTGACACCAAATAGCTAATAAATAACATTTCCTACATGTCTACTTTACATCACCACAATTTTGGAAACAACATTTTTTTTGCTAGGAAGTTATAAGGGTTAAAATTTGACCAGCAATTTCTCATTTTTACAACAAAAATTTACAAAACCATTTATTTTAGGGACCGCCTCACATTTGAAGTCAGTTTGAGGAGTCTGTATGGCTGAAAATATCCAAAAGTGACCCCATTCTAAAAACTGCACCCCTGAAGGTGCTCAAAACCACATTTAGGAAGTTTATTAACCCTTCAGGTGCTTCACAGCAGCAGAAGCAGCATGGAAGGAAAAAATGAACATTTAACTTTTTAGTCACAAAAATGATCTTTTAGCAACAATTTTTTTCCCAAAGGTAAAAGGAGAAATTGGACCCGGAAAGTTGTTGTCCAGTTTGTCCTAAGTATGCCAATACCCCATATGTGAGGGGGAACCACTGTTTGGGCGCACGACAGGGCTCAGAAGGGAAGGAGAGCCATTTGACTTTTTGAATGAAAAATTAGCTCCAATCATTAGCGGACGCCGGACACCATGCCAAGTTTGGAGAGCCCCTATGTGCCTAAACATTGGAGTTCCCCCACAAGTGTCCCCATTTTGGAAACTAGACCCCCCAAGGAACTTATCTAGATGCATAGTGAGCACTTTCAACCTCCAGGTGCTTCACAAATTGATCCGTAAAAATGAAAAAGTACTTTTTTTCCACAAAAAGGAGCACCATTTGACCTTTTGAATGGAAAATTAGATCCAATCGTTAGCGGACACATCGCGTATGTAGTGTATGTCAGGTTCGCATGTGGTGAAGTGAACATCAGGTTGGTGTGTGTTGAGTAGTATACACCACACACACCAACCTGACATACACTATACCACACCACACACCAACCTGACACTATGTCAGGTTGGTGTGTGTGGTGTAGTGTACGTCAGGTTGGTGTGTGGTGTAGTGTACGTCAGGTTGGTGTGTGTGTGGTGTGGTGTGGTGACAGTATGGAGCTGTCAGGCGCAGGTCTGACACCACTCACACCAACCTGACATACACTATACCACACACCAGACCTGTCGAACACAATGCCACACACACCAACCTGACACGCTACATATGTAGTGTATGTCAGGTTCACATGTGGTGTAGTGTACATCAGGTTGGTGTGTGTTGAGTAGTATACACCACACACACACCAACCTGACATACACTATACCACACCACACACCAACCTGACACGCTACGTCAGGTTGGTGTGTGTGGTGTAGTGTACGTCAGGTTGGTGTGTGGTGTAGTGTACGTCAGGTTGGTATGTGTGTGGTGTGGTGACAGTATGGAGCTGTCAGGCGCAGGGGGGGTAGGAGATGAGCAAATGGAGCCAGCAGCAGGTGATAAAGGAGTGCAGGGGGTGATCAGAGGGCAGGGGTGATCAGAGCGCAGGGGGTGATTAGGGGGCCAGGGGGGGGATCACCAGAGGAGGATGGAGCTGTCAGGCACGGGGGCAGGAGGGGAGCAGAGGACGAGCTGTAGATGGAGCTGGCAGCAGGTAATCAGGGGGTGATCAGGGGGCAAGGGGTGACCAGGGGGCTGGGGTGATTAGGGGTGATCACTGGAGAGGGTGATCATCGGGGGAGGAGGGGCTGGCAGGCGCAGGGGGGTAGGAGAGGAGAAAATGCAGTCGGCAGCAGCAGGTGATAAAGGGGAGGGGGGAGCAGGGGGGCAGGGGGTGATCAGGGGGGCAGGGGGTGATCGGGGGGGCAGGGGGTGATTAGGGGTGATTACTGAAGAGGGTGATCACCAGGGGAGGAGGGGCTGTCAGGCGCGGGGGGGGGGGCAGAAGAGGAGCAGAGTTCCAGCTACAGATGGAGCTGGCATAAGCAGGTGATCAGGGGGTGACCAGAGAGCAGGTGGTGATCAGGGGGGCCGGGGTAATCACTGGGGGGGTGATCACCAGGGGAGGATAAAGTAGAGCTGTCAGGCACAGTGGGGGCAGGAGAGGAGCAAATGGAGCTGGCAGCAGCAGGTGACAACGAAGTTCAGGGAGTGATCAGGGGGGGCAGGGGGCGATCAGCGGGCAAGGGAGGGTGATCACCAGTTGAGGATGGAGCTGTCTAGCTTGGGGGAGCAGGAGGGGAGCAGAGGACGAGCTGTAGATGGAGCCGGCAGCAGGTAATCAGGGGGTGATCAGCGGTGATCAGGGGGGCAGGGGGTGATCAGGGGAGCAGGGGGTGATCAGGGGGCAGGTGGTGATTGGGGCGATCACTGGGGGTGATTACCAGGGGAGGATTGAGCTGTCAGGCACAGGAAGGGTAGGAGAGGAGCAAATAGAGGCGGCAGCAGCAGGTGATAAAGGAGTGCAGGGGGTGGTCAGAGGGCAGGGGGTGATCAGGGGGGCAGGGGGTGATCAGGGGGCAGGGGGTGATTAGGGGGGCCAGGGGGTGATCACCAGGGGAGGATGGAACTGTCAGGCATGGGGGGGCAGGAGGGGAGCAGAGGATGAGCTGTAGATGGAGCTGGCAGCAGGTAATTAGGGGGTGATCTGGGGGGCAGGGGGTGACCGGGGGGCCAGGAGTAATTAGGGGTGATCACTGGAGAGGGTGATCACCAGGGGAGGAGGGGCTGACAGGCACAGGGGGGCGGTAAGAAAGGAGAAAATAGAGCAGCAGCAGGTGATAAAGGGGGCAGGGGTTGATCACCGAAGCAGGGGGTGATCGAGGGGGAAAGGGGGGATTGAGCGGAGTTTGGGGGGAGTGGAGGACAGGAGAAGAGAGGTACCTGTCCTCAACAACAGCGGTGGTGCTGGCAGTGGGGGAGGCGGCGGCGGCGCTGTGAAGAGGTGTGCAATGGCGGTGCTGTGATGAGGTGTGCAGCGGTGGCCATTGAGGTGTCTGGGGGCCAGGGCAGTCAGGCACCTCGCTCCTTAGCTTCCACAGATGGAATGAAGCTGAGGAATGAGGCAGACATTGTTTTTCTCTGCCCCTCCACATCTGATTGGAGGGCTAGCTTCACATGGACTCTATCTCCAATCAGATCTGAGGGGGGTGACAAAAAGGTCACCAGGAGTGATCGTAGCCCCGGGGGGCAAAGCCACCCCCCTTGGGGTCAGGTATAGGTGCACCTGCGGGTCGGGTGACCTTTCATTAACCCCGCCACCCGACCCGCAGTAACGGAGGGGTATAAAATGATTAGCAAATTGGAGAGAACCCCCTAAAAACCCTCATTAAAAAGCCTAAAGCTAACTTCTATTATTATTGAAAGTTTAACCCCTTAGCGACCGCCGATACGCCTTTTAAGGGCGGCCGCTAAGGGTACTTAAACCACAGCGCCGTTAATTAACGGCGCTGTGGAAAAAGTCAATAGCGCCCCCCAGAGGCCGATTTTCTCCGGCAGCCGAGACCCCATAGAACATGATTCGGGGGGTTTTTAACCCACCCCGCATTTGCGATCGCCGGTAATTAACCGTTTACCGGCGATCGCAAAAAAAAAAAAAATGCGATCTCTTTTTAATTTCTCTGTCCTCCGATGTGATCGCACATCGGAGGACAGAGAAAAGGGGTCCCAGGTGGCCCCCCAATACTCACCTAGCTCCCCCGATGCTCCTCGTGTCTCCCGGTGGGCGCCGCCATCTTCAAAATGGCGGGCGCATGCGCAGTGCGCCCGCTGGCCGGCACCGGGAGAATCTTTGGGGTCTCGGCTGCCGGTAATTAACTGTTTACCGGCGACCGCAAAAAAAAAAAAAAGTAAAGTGTAATTCTCTGTCCTCTGATGTGATCGCACATCAGAGGACAGAGAAATAGGGGGATTCGGGGACCCTACAATACTCACCTGTGTCCCTGGATCCTCTTGCTGCTCCTCCTGGCCGCCGGCAGAAGAACATGGCGGACGCATGCCCAGTGCGCCCGCCATCTGTCTCCATCTGCCGGCCGGCAAGAGAACAGCAGTTGGGGCTAAAATTAGGGGTAAGGTTAGGGTTAGGGGTAGGGTTAGGGTTAGGGGTAGGGTTAGGGTTAGGGGTAGGGTTAGGGGTAGGGGTAGGGGTAGGTTAGGGTTAGGTTAGGGTTAGGGGTAGGGTTAGGGGTAGGGTTAGGGGTAGGGTTAGGGGTAGGGTTAGGGGTAGGGGTAGGGTTAGGGGTAGGGTTAGGGGTAGGGTTAGGGATAAGGGTAGGGTTAGGGTTAGGGTTAGGGGTAGGGTTAGGTTAGGGGTAGGGTTAGGGTTAGGGCTAGGTTTAGGGCTAGGGCTAGGGTTGGGGCTAAATTTAGGGTTAGGGTTGGGGCTAAATTTAGGGTTAGGCTTCTTTCACACTTACGTCGGCAATGCGTCGGCCCGACATACCGACGCACGTTGTGAAAATTGTGCACAACGTGGGCAGCAGCTGTAGTTTTTCAACGCATCCGCTGCCCAATCTATGTCCTGGGGAGGAGGGGGCGGAGTTACGGCCACGCATGCGCGGTCAGAAATGGCGGATGCGACGTACAAAAAAACGGTTCATTGAACGCTTTTTTGTGCCGACGGTCCGCCAAAACACAACTGATCCAGTGCACGACGGACGCGACGTGTGGCCATCCGTCACGATCCGTCGGCAATACAAGTCTATGGGCAAAAAACGCATCCTGCGGGCGCATTTGCAGGATCCGTTTCTTGTCCAAAACGACGGATTGCGACGGAATGCCAAACGACGCAAGTGTGAAAGTAGCCTCAGGGCTAGGGTTAGGGTTGGGGCTAAAGTTAGGGCTAGGGTTGGGGCTAAAGTTAGGGTTAGAGCTGGGATTAGGGTTAGGGTTTGGATTAGGGTTGGTATTAGGGTTAGGGTTGGCATTAGGGTTACGCTTGGGATTAGGGTTAGGTTTGGGATTAGGGTTAAGGTTAGGGTTGTGATTAGGGGTGTATTGGGATTAGGGTCAGGTTTGAGGTTAGGGTTGAGATTAGGATTAGGGGTGTTTTGGATTTAGGGTTTTGATTAGGGTTATGGTTAGGGTTGACATTAGGGTTGTTTTGGGGTAAGGGTTGTGATTATGCTTAGGGTTAGTGATTAGGATTATGGATCAGGTTGGGATTAGGGTTAGGGGTGTGTTGGGGTTAGGGTTGGAGCTAGAATTGGGGGGTTTCCACTGTTTAGGTACATCAGGGGGTCTCCAAACACGACAGCCAATTTTGCACTCAAAAAGTCAAATGGTGCTCCCTCCCTTCTGAGCTCTGCCGTGCGCCCAAACAGTGGGTTACCCCCACATATGGGGCATCAGCGTACTCGGGATAAATTGGACAACAACTTCTGGGGTCCAATTTCTCTTGTTACCCTTGTGAAAATAAAAACTTGGGGGCTACAATATCTTTTTTGTGAAAAAAAAAATATTTTTTATTTTCACGACTCTGCATTCTAAACTTCTGTGAAGCACTTGGGCATTCAAAGTTCTCACCACACATCTAGATAAGTTCCTTGGGGGGTATAGTTTCCAAAATGGGGTCACTTGTGGGGGGTTACTACAGTTTAGGTACATCAGGGGCTCTGCAATCGCAACATAATGCCCACAGACCATTCTATCAAAGTCTGCATTCCAAAAAGGCGCTCCTTCCCTTCCAAGCTCTGCCGTGCGCCCAAACAGTGGTTTACCCCCACATATGGCGCATCAGCGTACTCGGGATAAATTGGACAACAACTATTGCAGTCCAATTTCTCCTGTTACCCTTGTGAAAATAAAAACTTGGAGGCTACAATATCTTTTTTGTGGAAAAAAAAATATTTTTTATTTTCACGACTCTGCATTCTAAACTTCTGTGAAGCACTTGGGCATTCAAAGTTCTCACCACACATCTAGATAAGTTCCTTGGGGGGTCTAGTTTCCAAAATGGGGTCACTTGTGGGGGGTTACTACAGTTTAGGTACATCAGGGGCTCTGCAATCGCAACATAATGCCCACAGACCATTCTATCAAAGTCTGCATTCCAAAAAGGCGCTCCTTCCCTTCCGAGCTCTGCCGTGCGCCCAAACAGTGGTTTACCCCCACATATGGCGCATCAGCGTACTCGGGATAAATTGGACAACAACTATTGCAGTCCAATTTCTCCTGTTACCCTTGTGAAAATAAAACTTGGGGGCTACAATATCTTTTTTGTGGAAAAAAAAATATTTTTTATTTTCACGACTCTGCATTCTAAACTTCTGTGAAGCACTTGGGCATTCAAAGTTCTCACCACACATCTAGATAAGTTCCTTGGGGGGTCTAGTTTCCAAAATGGGGTCACTTGTGGGGGGTTACTACAGTTTAGGTACATCAGGTGCTCTGCAATCGCAACATAATACCCGCAGACCTTTCTATCAAAGTCTGCATTCCAAAAAGGCGCTCCTTCCCTTCCGAGCTCTGTCGTGCGCCCAAACAGTGGTTTACCCCCACATATGGGGTACCAGCATACTCAGGACAAATTGGACAACAACTTTTGGGGTCCAATTTCTCTTGTTACCCTTGTGAAAATAAAAACTTGGGGGCTAAAAAATCTTTTTTGTGGAAAAAAAAAATATTTTTTATTTTCACGGCTCTGCATTATAAACTTCTGTGAAGCACTTGGGCATTCAAGGTTCTCACCACACATCTAGATAAGTTCCATGGGGGGTCTAGTTTCCAAAATGGGGTCACTTGTGGGGGATTTCTACTGTTTAGGCACATCAGGGGCTCTCCAGACGCGACATGGCGTCCGATCTCAATTCCAGCGAATTCTACATTGAAAAAGTAAAACGGCACTCTTTCTCTTCCAAGCTCTGCGGTGCGCCCAAACAGTGGTTTACCCCCACATATTGGGTATCGACGTACTCAGGAGAAATTGCACAACAACTATAGTGGTCTAATTTCTCCTGTTACCCTTGTGAAAATAAAAATTTGTGGGCAAAAAGATCATTTTTGTAGAAAAAATGCAATTTTTTTTTTCACGGCTCTACGTTATAAACTTCTGTGAAGCACATGGGGGTTCAAAGTGCTCGCCACACATCTAGATATGTTCCTTAAGGGGTCTAGTTTCCAAAATGGTGTCACTTGTGGGGGGTTTCCACTGTTTAGGCACATCAGGGGCTCTCCAAACGCGACATGGCGTCCGATCTCAATTCCAGCCAATTCTACATTGAAAAAGTAAAACGGCACTCCTTCTCTTCCAAGCTCTGCGGTGCGCCCTAACAGTGGTTTACCCCCACATATTGGGTATCAGCGTACACAGGAGAAATTGCACAACAACTTTTGTGGTCTAAATTCTCCTGTTACCCTTGTGAAAATAAAAATTTGTGGGCAAAAAGATCATTTTTGTAGAAAAAATGCGATTTTTTTTCACGGCTCTACATTATAAACTTCTGTGAAGCACATGGGGGTTCAAAGTGCTCACCACACATCTAGATATGTTCCTTAAGGGGTCTAGTTTCCAAAATGGGGTCACTTATGGGGGGTTTCCACTGTTTAGGCACATCAGAGGCTCTCCAAACGTGACATGGCGTCCAATCTCAATTCCAGCCAATTCTACATTGAAAAAGTAAAACTGCGCTCCTTCACTTCCAAGCTCTGCGGTGCGCCCAAACAGTGGTTTACCCTCACATATGGGGTATCGACGTATTCAGGAGAAATCGCACAACAACTTTTGTGGTCTAATTTCTCCTGTTACCCTTGAGAAAATAAGAATTTGTGGGCGAAAAGATCATTTTTGTGTAAACAAAAGCGATTTTTTATTTTCACGGCTCTACGTTATAAACTTCTGTGAAGCACTTGGGGGTTCAAAGTGCTCACCACACATCTAGATAAGTTCCTTAAGGGGTCTAGTTTCCAAAATGGTGTCACTTGTGGGGAGTTTCCACTGTTTAGGCACATCAGGGGCTCTCTAAACGTGACATGGCGTCCGATCTCAATTCCAGCCAATTCTGCATTGAAAAAGTCAAACGGCGCTCCTTCACTTCTAAGTTCTGCGGTGCGCCGAAAAAGTGGTTTACTCCCACATATGGGGTATTGGCGTATTCAGGAGAAATTGCATAACAAAATTTATGGTTACATTTCTGTTTTTACACTTGTGAAAATAAAAAAAATGGTTCTGAATTAAGATGTTTGCAAAAAAAAGTTAATTGTTCATTTTTTCCTTCCACATTGTTTCAGTTCCTGTGAAGCAAGTAAAGGGTTAATAAACTTCTTGAATGTGGTTTTGAGAACCTTGAGGGGTGTAGTTTTTAGAATGGTGTCACACTTGGGTATTTTCTATCATATAGACCCCTCAAAATGACTTCAAATGTGATGTGGTCCCTAAAAAAAAATGGTGTTGTAAAAATGAGAAATTGCTGGTCAACTTTTAACCCTTATAACTCCCTAACAAAAAAAAAATTTGTTTCCAAAATTGTGCTGATGTAAAGTAGACATGTGGGAAATGTTATTTATTAACTATTTTTCGTGAGATATCTCTCTGATTTAAGGGCATAAAAATACAAAGTTTGAAAATTGCAAAATTTTAAAAATTTTCGCCATATTTCCGTTTTTTTCATAAATAATCGCAAGTAATATCGAAGAAATGTTACCACTAACATGAAGTACAATATGTCATGAAAAAACAATCTCAGAATCAGCGGTATCCGTTGAAGCGTTCCAGAGTTATAACCTCATAAAGTGACATTGGTCAGAATTGCAAAAATTGGCTCGGTCATTAAGTACCAAATTGGCTCTGTCACTAAGGGGTTAAAGAAGGATTGGTATGATATAAGGACTGGTATGTACCTGTGAAGACTTGCACCCAACTATTGCCATTGTTCAAGTGCTGCCCTCTGCTCTATTTTTATCTATCTATCTATCTATCTATCTATCTATCTATCTATCTATCTATCTATCTATCTATCTATCTATCTATCTATTATCCAGAAAAATGAAGGCGGCACTCCAATAGAAAAAATAAATGTGGTTTATTTGCCATAAGGGGCCATTAGGGGCCAATAAACCACATTTATTTTTTCTATTGGAGTGCTGCCTTCATTTTCCTGGATAATAGCATGAGATTTGTTATATACCTGGAAGCATTTTTTGCACCCTTTGTTTTCTTTTGGTGCTGCTTTTTGTTTTCTTTTTCTCTATCTATCTATCTATCTATCTATCTATCTATCTATCTATCGATCTATCTATCTATCTACAGTGGGGCAAAAAAGTATTTAGTCAGTCAGCAATAGTGCAAGTTCCACCACTTAAAAAGATGAGAGGCGTCTGTAATTTACATCATAGGTAGACCTCAACTATGGGAGACAAACTGAGAAAAAAAAATCCAGAAAATTACATTGTCTGTTTTTTTATCATTTTTTTTGCATATTATGGTGGAAAATAAGTATTTGGTCAGAAACAAACAATCAAGATTTCAGGCTCTCACAGACCTGTAACTTCTTTAAGAGTCTCCTCTTTCCTCCACTCATTACCTGTAGTAATGGCACCTCTTTAAACTTGTTATCAGTATAAAAAGACACCTGTACACACCCTCAAACAGTCTGACTCCAAACTCCACTATGGTGAAGACCAAAGAGCTGTCAAAGGACACCAGAAACAAAATTGTAGCCCTGCACCAGGCTGGGAAGACTGAATCTGCAATAGCCAACCAGCTTGGAGTGAAGAAATCAACAGTGGGAGCAATAATTAGAAAATGGAAGACATACAAGACCACTGATAATCTCCCTCGATCTGGGGCTCCACGCAAAATCCCACCCCGTGGGGTCAGAATGATCACAAGAACGGTGAGCAAAAATCCCAGAACCACGTGGGGGGACCTAGTGAATGAACTGCAGAGAGCTGGGACCAATGTAACAAGGCCTACCATAAGTAACACACTACGCCACCATGGACTCAGATCCTGCAGTGCCAGACGTGTCCCACTGCTTAAGCCAGTACATGTCCGGGCCGTCTGAAGTTTGCTAGAGAGCATTTGGATGATCCAGAGGAGTTTTGGGAGAATGTCCTATGGTCTGATGAAACCAAACTGGAACTGTTTGGTAGAAACACAACTTGTCGTGTTTGGAGGAAAAAGAATACTGAGTTGCATCCATCAAACACCATACCTACTGTAAAGCATGGTGGTGGAAACATCATGCTTTGGGGCTGTTTCGCTGCAAAGGGGCCAGGACGACTGATCTGGGTACATGAAAGAATGAATGGGGCCATGTATTGTGAGATTTTGAGTGCAAACCTCCTTCCATCAGCAAGGGCATTGAAGATGAAACGTGGCTGGGTCTTTCAACATGACAATGATCCAAAGCACACCGCCAGGGCAACGAAGGAGTGGCTTCGTAAGAAGCATTTCAAGGTCCTGGAGTGGCCTAGCCAGTCTCCAGATCTCAACCCTATAGAAAACCTTTGGAGGGAGTTGAAAGTCCGTGTTGCCAAGCGAAAAGCCAAAAACATCACTGCTCTAGAGGAGATCTGCATGGAGGAATGGGCCAACATACCAACAACAGTGTGTGGCAACCTTGTGAAGACTTACAGAAAACGTTTGACCTCTGTCATTGCCAACAAAGGATATATTACAAAGTATTGAGATGAAATTTTGTTTCTGACCAAATACTTATTTTCCACCATAATAAATAAAATGTTAAAAAAACAGACAATGTGATTTTCTGGATTTTTTTTTCTCAGTTTGTGTCCCATAGTTGAGGTCTACCTATGATGTAAATTACAGACGCCTCTCATCTTTTTAAGTGGTGGAACTTGCACTATTGCTGACTGACTAAATACTTTTTTGCCCCACTGTATCTATCTATCTATCTTACGGAAAAAAATCTAGGTAGCAACCCAAATAAAAAAAATAAGAAAAATTGAGTGGCCCATAGTGACGGCAATGTTTTTAATCCAGTGAAGAACCTTTCTCAACCGGACTGAAACATTGTCTTCTCTATGGATCATTAAATGTTTCATATTTTTATGTTTTGCGTGTGCTGCTTCCATTTTTTATAAACAGATCTGGCAAATATTAAGAGATCACCACCACATCAAAACCCTGTCTTGGGCAGCCCAATCTTCAGACCTGAACCCCACTGAAAACCTCTGGAATGTAATCAAGAGGATGATGGATAGTCACAAGCCATCAAACAAAGAAGAACTGCTTAAATTTTTGTGCCAGAAGCAGGGTGAAAGACTGGTGGAAAGCATGACAAAACGCATGAAAGCTGGGATTAAAAATCATGGTTATTCGACAAAATATTGATTTCTGAACTCTTCCTGAGTTAAAACATTAGTATTGTTGTTTCTAAATGATTATGAACTTGTTTTCTTTGCATTATTTGAGGTCTGAAAACGCTGTTTTTTTTTTTTTATTTTGACCATTTTTCTTTAAAAAAAATACAAAATTTATTGCTTGGAAATTCAGAGACATGTTGTCAGAAGTTTAGAGAATAGATGAATAATCAGACAAATGGAACATTTTGCAGTGGTCTCTTTATTTTTGCTGTATATTGGAGGATTGGTGTATGTCTTGGAGGTTTTTGCACCCCTGCCTGTTTGCTGAGCTGCCTTGATTTTTTCTATCTCACTATCTATCTATCTATCTATCTATCTATCTATCTATCTATCTATCTAAACCATTCTAAACCATTAGTACATTTGAAAACATAAAAATGTCTTGATTTACTTAATTAGCTTAATCTCCAAATATTTTCCTGATAGCCCATAATATGTGGACATTAGGTAACTAAAGGTACAGTCACATATAACGATATCGTTAACGATATCATTGCTTTTTGTGACGTAGCAACGATATCGTTAAGGAAATCGTTATGTGTGACAGCGACCAACGATCAGGCCCCTGCTGGGAGATCGTTGGTCGCTGAGGAAAGTCCAGAACTTTATTTCGTCGCTGGACTCCCTGCTGACATCGCTGGATCGGCGTGTGTGACGCCGATCCAGCGATGTCTTCACTGGTAACCAGGGTAAATATCGGGTTACTAAGCGCAGGGCCGCAGCATATAGAAACAACATGTTTAGAGAGGAAATAATTGTAGTTCCCGTTGGCAATACTGGACAATCTTAGGGTACCGTCACACTAAGCGACGCTGCAGCGATACCTACAGCGATGTCGATCGCTGCAGCGTCTCTGTTTGGTCGCTGGAGAGCTGTCACACAGACAGCTCTCCAGCGACCAATGATCCCGAAGTCCCCTGGTAACCAGGGTAAACATCGGGTTACTAAGCGCAGGGTCGCGCTTAGTAACCCGATGTTTACCCTGGTTACCAGCGTAAAAGTAAAAAAACCAAACACTACATACTTACCTTCCGTGTCTGTCCTCCGGCGCTGTGCTTCCCTGCACTGGCTGTGAGCGCCGGCTCTGCTTTCCGGCTGACCGACGCTGACAGTGCAGAGGAAAGCACAGCGCCGGAGGACAGACACGGAAGGTAAGTATGTAGTGTTTGTTTTTTTTTACGTTTACGCTGGTAACCAGGGTAAACATCGGGTTACTAAGCGCGACCCTGCGCTTAGTAACCCGATGTTTACCCTGGTTACCAGGGGACTTCGGGATCGTTGGTCGCTGGAGAGCTGTCTGTGAGACAGCTCTCCAGCGACCAAACAGCGACGCTGCAGCGATCGACATCGCTGCCAGTATCGCTGCAGCGTCGCTTAGTGTGACGGTACCCTAAGATTGTCCAGTATTGCCAACGGGAACTACAATTATTTTCCTCTCTAAACATGTTGTTTCTATATGCTGTATACTATATAAAGACATGGGGATCTAATGTTTTTTGTAATTTCTTTATAATATAACATTCAAGATAAAAAAGCACAAAGCCAACTATGTCACCATTTCTGAGGATTTATTTCTTGGCCTTGTGACATCTGGCAGATAAATGTATTAGGTCCATTTTAGAACTCATTTCTGTTGCATAGTCACATCTGGAGTCTAGACTTTCTGACTCTAGTCAGGCCTTGAAAGTTTTTCTCCCTTTCCTGTAACTCCTCTACTCACTCCTTTAATTTTCGTTGTTTACTTAGGTGGTTTTTGGCTCATCAGTACATTATTTAAAGGCACACTTGTGAAGACCACTGGGGAAGAACAGAAAGTAATCTGGGATAAAAGCCAGTTGTGCAGTAGGATGAAAACAATTAAAACAACCAGACAGTTTTAGCTTGTTCTGATCTTTTCTCTAAATGACAATACTGTACTAATATTACATATCACTTCTTGCTTGCTTTTTTAATATTTTCATACTCATTTAGCCCATAGTGAAGTACGTGGGAATTGATAAACACATTTTACTTTCCTGTTTGTTTAGTTGTACATGCAGTTTTGCCTTATACATATTTGATTGTGAATAAGAAATAAATTATGAAGACTGCTCAATTCTAGCTTGAATTTTTTTTTTTAATTTTCATCATGAAATATAATATAAACATAATCTTTATATGTTTATATTAAATCAAAATGCATTATATTGATATTATACTTGAAGTTCTTATTGTCATGCCTTCTACTTACTTTGTTTGACATGAAAGTTTGGGTGGAAAACTATAACCAATATATGTCGCGTGAAGCGGAAAAGTAACAGCATGAGTTAATGGACAATTTATTGTTACATATCTGTGTTTTAAGGATCTCTAAGGGTATGTTCACACGTTCCTGATTTCCATCCTTTTTTTTTCAGGACTGTTTTTTTAAAAAACTGCAGCTCTTGGCAGAAAACGAAGGTCCTTTTTTTGGTCCTTTTTTGATGCGTTTTTTGATCCTTTTTTGATCCTTTTTTTTATGCAGTTTTCTATGCAGTAAAAATGGCTGAAAATACCCTAACCCTACCCCTAACCGTACCCCTACCCCTTACCATACCCCTAAACCTACCCCTAACCCTACCCCTACCCCTAACCCTAACCCTACCCCTAACCCTACCCCTAACCCTACCCCTAACCCTACCCCTAACCCTAACCCTACCCCTACCCGTAACCCTAACCCTACCCCTAACCCTACCCCTATTCTAACCTTAGTGGAAAAAAAAAAATTCTTAATTTTTTTTATTGTCCCTACCTATGGGGGTGACAAAGGGGGGGGGGGTGTCATTTACTATTTTTTTTTATTTTGATCACTGAGATAGGTTATATCTCAGTGATCAAAATGCACTTTGGAACGAATCTGCCGGCCGGCAGATTCGGCGGGCACACTGCGCATGCGCCCGCCATTTTGCAAGATGGCGGCGCCCAGGGAGAAGACGGCCGGACGGACACCGGGACGCCGGGTAAGTATAAGGGGGGGAGATTAGGGCACGGGGGGGCATCGGAGCACTGGGGGGGCATCGGAGCACGGGGCGGTGGGATTGGAGCACGGGGGGGCGGGATCGGAGCACGGGGGGGCAGCCACACTCCGCCCACGCACTTCCACCCGCTTCCCCGCACTTCCTGCTGCAGCGGTTCGGCACCACAAACCGCAGTAAAACCCGCAGATATTTTTTTCATCTGCGGGTTTTACTGCGGGTTTGACCTCACAATGGAGGTCAATGGGTGCAGAACCGCTGCGGCACCGAAAAAAGAAGTGACATGGTACTTCTTTTTTCCCGCAGCTATTCAGCGCGTTTTTTTTTTTCATTTTCCGCATTGTGGGCACAGCAGTTCCTGTTTTCCATAGGGTACAATGTCACTTTTTCTTTTAGCATACACTTTTTATAGTACTATAATTAATGCTTAACAATCTTTTCAATCTTGATGATTCATCATAAACAAAAACATAATGAGAAATGCAAGGTAGGTAAATGTTCAGAAAGCAAAATGTGGAAGAAAGCTGCGGTTTAGGTGTAAAATGTATGAAATTGGACTAGTAAAATAGATGTACAAAAATAAACATATACAATTAAATGTCTATATTTTTTTACAACTCCTTCCCTAAAAATGGCAAAATAAGAAATGGAAGCTGCACAACCAAAAAGCGAACAACTGCAACAAGGCAGTGTATTGGTGTGGCATGTGTTTAAATGTAAAATATAATTGATAAAACAAGTGTCCAAAAAAAGTGTTTGTGGTATGCACAATTTGCGAGGTAACCGTATACACATCTGGATTTTGGGGAATTTTTGTATTTTTTGCAAAAACAGTTCCTCTTTCACGAAAATTATTGCACAAGAAATGATGAAACTTACTACAGTCTCTTGTGACAAGCAAGCAGACCATTTCTGACACCGATTTCATATATTTTTCTCTTGCTTGCCGCTGCTATTCGTCTGTAGTAAGAATGAAGAAAAATTACCTGATGTCCCTCTGATGTCCTTTTATCCTCCCCTCCCTCTGATGTATCAGGCATGGTGGAGTTCATGGCATCGGATGCCGCTGCCCTGGCTTCAGGATCACATCCTCGTCAGAATGGGAGCGATTTCATGCTGCACTTTGCCTGACAAGCCCAGGAATAAAATAGACACCCACCCACCTTACTTTTAGGGCATGTGCACATGTTGCGGATTTTCTGGCCGATCCACAGCGGTTTTGACGCTGCGGATTCGCAGCTGCTTTCCATGAGTTTACAGTACCATGTAAACCTATGGAAAACAAAATCCACAGTGCACATGCTGCGGAAAAAAAACGTGCAAAAACCTAGTGTTGTTTATTCCACAGCATGTCAATTCTTTGTGCGGATTCCACAGCGGTTTACACCTGCTCCATAATAGGAATCCGCAAGTGTAAAACCGCAGGTGGAATCCGCACAAAAATTGCATAAAATCCAGTGTAAATCCGCAGTAAATCCGCAAGTAAAACACAGTGCTTTTTACCTGCAGATTTCTCAAAACAGGCACGGAAAACTCCGCAGAGGTTCCATCTACGTGTGCACATACCCTTATATCACTTGAAAGAAACCTATGCAAAATCCAAGTCTGCGTCCTCTCCCCTGAACTCCACCATCAGGTTAATTACCCCATGCTGTGTCATCCATTGCCTATGGATATGATCTTGTTATGATTGCAATGTTACCTCTGTCTATCTATTGAACTCTACGTTTTCCTTTTTTGTATGAGCTAGCATCTCTTATATATTGTTAACTGGTCTTTTTCATGCACTACTACCTTTGATTTGATTGGACTCTATGTTTCCAATTTTCTATTCACCGGCATTTTACATGCGATTTGTTACAGATGGTCCAATCTTTCTTGTCTTTCGTGCCCTTGTACTTTATATATTTTTGATCAACCCGTGTCTATTCTGGGGTACACAGGTGATCTGTCATTTTATTTTTAGGTAGACATGGATGGATTAACTGATTCATTTTTATTTTGATTGTATATGATTCAGAGGTAATATATTTTATGTTTGTCAGGCAGGGAATTGTTTCTGTGTCTCATTCTCCCTATTAAGTGTTTTTTGCTCTGTAATAAATTTATATATTATTTCACTATTTGGGCTTCTTAATTCGTCCTTTTTCAGTTTGCGTTGTCCTTGGAAGTGCCCTACCCCAGGTTTGTCCTTGTCAATGTTTAATCACATACGTGAAAAAAAATGTACTGGTGTCATAAGTGTTTTGCATCTGTGTGCTATCAGTTTATGGTCCTAGTGTCAAGTTTTAACCATCAGTGTGTCATCAATATATTTCACGAATGGATAAATAAATCAATAAATAAATTGCTAAGCATCTCTTATCCTTTGCAATGTTAAACATGGACCGCACACAAATGCCACCTGTGTGCTGTCAGAGTATTACACAGACCCATAGACTTGTATTGGCACTTTTCATCCAGGATACTGGGAAAAACGGACATGTCTCCATGAATTTTGCATGGACACACGGTTCGTAAAAAACATGGACATGTGACTGGCACCATAGATTATAATGAGTAAATGTTGTATCCATGAAAAATACATGTACGACACGGATGTGTGAATGAGGCCTTAAATTGCTTAGATTTGGATGCTTCCTGTGACTTAACTTTGACAAAACTTTATTGATAAAGTGATGTGTGCATTACATGTATTTTCAGTGCATTTCCGCTACAAGAATGCACTAAAAACGCATATGTATTTTCTACCTGCGGATTTCCTCATCTTATTTAAGTCTATGGGGAAAATCCACAATAAAACACATATTTGCCACAAGAGAAATTGCGATGTTGCAGATTTAAAAAATGCACGATTGGTTAGTTTACTCTTTCTTAAAAAAAAAAAGCAATATGGGTATGCGATTTTTATAAATTTCATTCATTTACAGGTAACCTATCTTGCTTAATGGATACTGAAATCACCAAAAAGCTCATTGCAGGATCATAGCCTAAGACACTATAATATGTTTAGCCTCATACTTTTTGGGCTTTGCTTTTAGCTTACAAATACTGACACAAAATACTTTGCAAAATTAAGTAAGTGTTAATGAGGTTTTAGCCTGAATGCTATCATCTCCAGTAATTGCAAAGTTCTGAACGTGCTAATAGGCTTGAAAAACTATCTTCTAGTAGGGGACAAAGTCTCCAAAAACAAACAAATTATGAAGAACATTTGTAGACAAGTTTCTAGGCACAAAATCTTGTCTCATAAAACAAACACACAAATATAAATCAAAAACTCCTAATAGCATCTATGGCAAATTACAAAGGATTTGGGAATGTGCTTTTTCTTCCACTACTTAAGCATTATTTACTTTTACAAAATTGCATTCAGGTTTTCTTTTTACTTTTTTTGCGCTAAATTGGACCTTCTTCACTAAAAGCATGAATACACATTTTCTTTTTCAAGTGTATGAAACTAAGCATCATAAAAATAGCGGATAGCTGGGGAAGATGAAAGGAAGATAGAGTAAAATGAACCTCTTTACATTTTACCTAGAAAATGGACGCTGAAGAGCACAGTTAGTGGCCTGGGAAAGGTATAGACTACACGCCAGCAGTGAACGTCACGCTGACAATGAAAAAATAGAAACAAGATAATATTGGGCTGTACGCCATTACTAATAGTCATTATGTTTAAAAAGACATATGCTGTAATAGTCTGGAACATAGTCTACGTAAAAGCCAGTTACATCTCATCTAAAAATAAATCATTATTGCTGCTGAGCAATAACAAGGACGAAAGGAAATTAGCACTGTGTATGGATCCTGAAATGTGGAGACACATTGTGCAATATTCACATTCAACTTACAGGAACACAGGAAGTTTGCAGAATCAAATTTAAAGTATCACTTCTTTTTAATAATAATAATTTTTATATAGCGCTATCATATTCCTCAGGGCTTTACAGACATTATCATTGATGTCCCTGATGGGGCTCACAATCTAAATTCCCTATCAGTATGTCTTTGAAATGTGGGAGGAAACCCACGCAAACATGAGGAGAACATACAAACTCCTTGCAGATGTTGTCCTTGGTGGGATTTGAACCCAAGACTCCAGCGCTGCAAGGCTGCTGTGCTAACCACTGCACCACCGTGCTGCCCTTTTTACACTATGCTTTTATTTAAATGATCACCCACAAGTAGAAAGATCTCATGTTGTATACAGTAATCAGCTGTAATCTGTGGTGGAATCCAGCAGCAAGATTTCTATTTCACTACAGCGCCACCACAGGTGAGATAAAGTACTACAATGTATCTACCTAGTAAAATCAATGAGCTTTTGGTATGAGTCCTTTACATAGAGAGATGCTCTATGTACTCAGTCTCTTAAGCTAAATATTAAATGTCTTTAAATGGGTGTTCCTATCTGTAAAAGTTATGGCATGTCAGTAGGATATTGCATTACTCTCTGAGAGAAGAGAGGACCCACATCTATGTTGAGTAATGGTTCCCAGCGGGGAGTGTCAGAAATGGAGGTGTGGTTATAATTCTTTCCATTTATTTTATGAGAGCTCTGAAAGCTTCACAGTATGCTTCCTATACTATCAATATTTTACAAATATTCAAGATGGGTCAACCACTTTAATGGAGGTTCTCGCTATAAACACTAAATGCCATAATAAGGTTTTTTTTTTTAAAAAAAAAAGTTTGTTTTTGTTAAACCAGTTATCTTATAGTTGTGCCATCTAATATATAAAGCTGAATGTGTGTGTGTGTGTGTGTCCGGGATTGGCATCTGCACCGTCGCAGCTACAGCCACAAAATTTTGCACAGTCACACATCTGGACCCCGAGAGCGTCATAGGCTATGTTGTGAGGCAAAATTTTAACCCCGGGCGCTCCAATTCACCAAACAACTTTGCCCCTATCTACATAATGGGGAAAAGTGAAAGGAAAAGTGTTGGAGGCAAATTGACAGCAAGGAGGAGATGGCATACAGGTATATACTATATACACGGGAGATGATATACAGCTATATATTGTATACAGGAGGAAATGACATACAGGTATATACTATATACAGGGAAGATGACTTACAGGTATATCTAATATATTAAGCTGAATGTGTGTGTGTATGTCCGGGATTGGCATCTGCACAATCGCAGCTACAGCCACATTTTGCACAGTCACACGTCTGGACCCTGAGAGCGTCATAGGCTATGTTGTGAGGCGAAATTTTAACCCCGCGCGTTCCAATTCACCAAACAATTTTGCCCCTATCAACATAATGAGGAAAAAGTGAAAGAAAAAGTGTTGGAGACAAATTGACAGCTGCCAGATGTGAACAAAGGGGACTTAAAGAGTGAGAGCGATGGTGCCAAAGAGTATATACCGTACAATTGCTAAGGTGGAGCCCCGACATGGGATACTCACCACACACGGGGATATGAACACACACACAAAATGCGCCACACACTACCACGTGCTTGAACACATATCACCCTCAGCACACATTTCACCACACATACACCAACCTCGCTACATAAAAGTTAAAACACAAAAGTCGCCGCTGAAAACTCGCCACGCGCAAAACTCACCAAATGCAAAACTTGGCTCACGCAAGACTAGCCACACGTGCAAAACTCACCTCATGGAAAACTCGCCACATGCAAAGCTTGCACACGCGGAAAAATTGCCACATGCACAAAAGTTGCAACACATGCAAAAGTTGCCTCACACAAAACTTGCACATACTCATAACACACCACACATAAAAATCGCCACGCGCAAAACTTGCTGCACACAACTTGCTACACTAACCTGTCACATGCAACTCGACACACAAGAAGTTGCTACACGCATGTCGCCACACAACTCATCTCACAAAAGTCGCTACATGTATGTCGCCACATGCAACTCAACACACACAACTTGACACATGAAACTTGCCCTAAAACAAACAAAAGTCTTGTATTATCCTTCAAAAATAAAAATCTGATTAATAAGCAGACAAACTACAAAAGCAACAACTGTACCATATAAGAAATATGGCAGCTGTCAGTCACATGACCTGTCTATTATGTGTATGTGTGAGCTAATATATACTGCCAGGGGGGAGGGCTTCCTGTTGGCTGGGGATTTATCAGGCTGCCAATTTAGCTTACAAATACTGAGGTAAAAATACTGAGCTAATAACGTTTGAACGAGGTCTAATACAGGAGGAGATGACACACAGGTATATACTATATACAGGAGGAGATGACACACACATATATACTATATACAGGGGAAATGACACACAGGTATATACTATATACAGGAGGAGATGACATACAGGTATATACTATATACAGGAGGAGATGACACACACATATACACTATATACAGGGGAGATGACACACAGGTATATACTATATACAGGAGGAGATGACACACTGGTATATACTATTTACAGGGGAGATGACTTACAGGTATATACTATATACAGGGGAGATGACATACAGGTGTATAATATATAAGGGAGATGACAAACATGTATATAGTGAGGTGAAAATGAGGGGTGTGAGGTGAAAATGAAAAAGTGTGAGTGCAAAATGAGAGGAGTGAGGAAAATAGTGGAGTGATCGGAAAATGACAGATGTGAGGTTGAAATGACAAGTGTTAGGGGGGAATGAGAGGAGTGAGGGGGGAATGAGAGGAGTGAGGGGGAAAATAAGAGGAATGAGGGGGAAAATGAGAGGTGTAAGGGAGAAAATAAGAGATGTGAGGGGGAAAATGAGAGGCGTGATGGGAAAATAAGAGAAGTGAGGTGCTATAACTAACCACAGATATTTACTATGCCCAGGCAACGCCGGGCTCTTCAGCTAGTATGCTTATAATTTCCTTATTTGTTCTACTTAAGATTTCCTCCATTTGATTGTGTTGTCAAAAGTTCAACTACTTATCTGTGCACCTACACACTTCTGGTATATCTGTCGATCTTCTCGGCATTTGCTTTTAAAGTTTTTATAAATAATTCTATATTAAGAAAAACACATAGAGCCAATTCATTCAGACTGCTGTTGCACTTGCTAGAGTACAATGTGACAAACTCACAAGAGACTAGTGATGAGTGAATATACTCGTTACTCGATATTTCTCGAGCATGCTCGGGGGTCCTGCGAGTATTTTTTAGTGCTCGGATATTTAGATTTTCTTGCCGCCGCTGAATGATTTACATCTGTTAGCCAGCATAAGTACATGTGAGGATTCCCTAGCAACCAGGAAACCCCCACATGTACTTATGCTGGCTAACAGATGTAAATCATTCAGCTGCGGCAAGAAAAACTAAATCTCCGAGCACTAAAAACACTCGGAAGACCTCCGAGCATTCTCGAGAAATCTCGAGAAACGAGTATATTCGCTCATCACTATAAGAGACGCATTCCACTTAATGAGGTTGGTGCATCTTTTCAGTAGCGTGAGCCTCCATGTGCCTTATCAGAAATGGAGTAGCATTTTTAGCAATGAAAGAAATGTAGGCACTTGTGCTGAAGTTGAGAGACAGGCATAGCCATACCCCATCCTTGCTTCTCCCCAATTTTGCCTATTTTGGTAGAGCTGATAACACGAAAACACCAAACTCACCTATCCACAAATAATTTGTAACTTTTCACTCTAGATTTTTGCTGAAAAAACTTTTTCTTCATTGTTATTCTATTAGTGCATTTTCCCGGATTTACTTTGTGAGTAAATTGTTTTATCTGTGTGTAGCCAACGGAACCTTCATATAGCTAAGATATGTATTTCTCCTGTATTGTTTTTCTATTTTAATCTGACATAACTTGGCTGACAAGTGTGAGTCGTGTAAGCTCATGATATTCAGTTATGCTAAGAAATTCTAAAAATATGTATTTGTTTTAAATAAGATTATTTTTCCCAGTTTCTTTTCAATGGATGAATGTATCATGGATTTATTTTCTTCTTGGAGATTAGTAGAACTAATTTAGACTTCTTTTATGTACATGAAAAAATATAAATGATCACAAAATACTAATTTGATACAAGCAGATCACAATAGAGTTTCACCATCTCCTCTCCCTTTATATAGGGTTCTCATTTTGTTTACATTTGAGAATTTCCTTCGAACAGCATGAAGGCCTCTTGTGTTATTAATGAGCTTGGCTGTTGATCTTAGTTTTCTGTTCACAGACTCTGGCTGCCTTCTGTTTGGTAGCTGTTGCCTCAACATTTCGTTTTTAACTGCCAAAATCTAAGATATTTAAAGAAACCTCTTATTAATTAGTTTCATTTGTGTATATTATCAATGTATAGTTAAGAGAAAAAACAAATGCTTCCTATATATATTACATATATATATATATATATATATATATACAGTAAAGACCAAAAGTTTGGACACACCTTCTCATTTAACGATTTTTCTGTATTTTCATGACTATGAAAATTGCACTTTTGGTCTGTACTGTATATTAAAAATAGATGCCGTGCATCTGCTTTTTAATTTTCAAAGATTGTTGGCTTCTTTGCACATCTTGTTACACTCTTAGGCCGGCGTCACACTTGCGAGTTTTACGGACGTAAGAGCGCAGAATCTACGTCCGTAAAACTCGCAAAAAATACGGCACAATTATTCTCTATGCCCCTGCTCCTATTTGCCGTATTTTACTGATCAGTATTATACGGCTTTCTACGGCCGTACAAAATCGCAGCATGCTGCGTTTGTCACCGTACTGCGCAAGAAATACGCCAATGAAAGTCTATGGAAGCGTGAAAAATACGGATTACACACGGACAAGCAGTGTGACTTGCGAGAAATACGCAGCGCTGTTAGAGAGAAAAGCCGGCAATTCAGTGCGGTGTACAGTAAAATCACACTGACAGCTTACAGTCCAATAGGTAGAATAAATGTGTACACATAGAATAGGTATATATATATATATATGTCAGTGAGACACATATATGTATATATATTAATATTTATTCCAGCGCTATACAGCTTGAAAGCCGGTAATTCAATTACCGGCTTTTTCTTTCTCCTTCCTAAAACCCGACATGATTTGAGACATGGTTTACATACAGTAAACCATGTCTTCTCTCCATTTTTTTGCAGATTCCACACTACTAATGTCAGTAGTGTGTATCTGCCAAATTTGGCCGTTCTAGCTCTTAAAATAAAGGGTTAAATGGCGGAAAAAATTGGCGTGGGCTCCCACGCAATTTTCTCCGCCAGAGTAGTAAAGCCAGTGACTGAGGGCAGATATTAATAGCCTGGAGAGGGTCCACGGTTATTGGCCCCCCCCTGGCTAAAAATATCTGCCCCCAGCCACCCCAGAAAAGGCACATCTGGAAGATGCGCCTATTCTGGCACTTGGCCACTCTCTTCCCATTCCCGTGTAGCGGTGGGATATGGGGTAATGAAGGGTTAATGCCACCTTGCTATTGTAAGGTGACATTAAGCCTAATTAATAATGGAGAGGCGTCAATTATGACACCTATCCATTATTAATCCAATTGTAGTGAAGGGTTAAATAAAACACAAACACATTATTTAACATTATTTTAATGAAATAAAAACAATGGTTGTTGCAGTATTTTATTCAACGCCCAATCCAGTCACTGAAGACCCTCGTTCTGTGAGTAAAAAAACATAATAAACCAACAATATACTTACCCTCCGCAGATCTGTAACGTCCAACGATGTAAATCCTTCTGAAGGGGTTAAAACATTTTGCAGCAAGGAGCTGTGCTAATGCAGGCTGCTCCTCCTCCTCCTCCTCCTCCTCCTCCTCCTCCTCCTCCTCCTCCTCCTCCTCCTCCTCGCTGCAAAACCCCAGGGAATGAGGCTAAAAATAGATCAATGATCTATATTTAGCTTCATTTGCGGTGAGGCGCCCTCTGCTGGCTGTTCATAGATCGTGGGAAATTACCTAGAAAGCTTACCGGCTTTCAAGCTGTATAGCGCTGGAATAAATATTAATATATATACATATATGTGTCTCACTGACATATATATATATATATATACCTATTCTATGTGTACACATTTATTCTACCTATTCTACTGTAAGCTGTCAATGTGATTTTACTGTACACCGCACTGAATTACCGGCTTTTCTCTCTAATATATGTGTCTACTGACATATATATATATATATATATATATATATAGACAGTATATATATATTTTCTTTTCTTTTTGGGACACATGGATCACTTCTATAGCGGTATGTTGGTTTTGCTAGCCTGCGAGAAAACCACGCAGTACGGATGCCATACGGATTACATACGGAGGATGCCATGCGCAAAAAACGCTGACACACCCTGCCTACGGAGGAGCTACGGACCACTATTTTCGGGACATTTCAGCGTATTACGGCCGTAATATACGGACCGTATTTTCATACGCTGAGTGTGAAGCCGGCCTTAGGCCTCTTTCAGATGCTAACATCTCCAGTAATTGCAAAATTCTGTGTGGTGTGTGGTGACAGTTTTCACACATACCAGAAATACTTGCACATGTAGACCCATTCAAGTGAATGCATCTGTGCACTTGTCAGTGTGTTTCCATGAACCATGTTTCTGTGGGCAAAATATGCTGACATGTCTGTTTTTTAGCAGCGGCACAGGCCATAAAACGTCTTGCACACACGTGCACACTGATGACACACTGATTATCTCCTGGAATCAGCACTAGCAGGTGGCAATGTTGAGAGTTGTATTCAACTGTTTACCGCCTGTGCTATAAAAAAAATAAAAATGACTTGGGGTTCCCCTGATTTTCGATAACTGGCCAAGCTAAATTAACCCCTTCATGACCCAGCCTATTTTGACCTTAAAGACCTTGCCGTTTTTTGCAATTCTGACCAGTGTCCCTTTATGAGGTAATAACTCAGGAACCCTTCAATGGATCCTAGCGGTTCTGAGATTGTTTTTTCGTGACATATTGGGCTTCATGTTAGTGGTAAATTTAGGTCAATAAATTCTGTGTTTATTTGTGATAAAAACGGAAATTTGGCGAAAATTTTGAAAATTTCGCAATTTTCACATTTTGAATTTTTATTCTGTTAAACCAGAGAGTTATGTGACACAAAATAGTTAATAAATAACATTTCCCACATGTATACTTTACATCAGCACAATTTTGGAAACAAAATTTTTTTTTGCTAGGAAGTTATAAGGGTTAAAATTTGACCAGCGATTTCTCATTTTTACAACGAAATTTACAAAACCATTTTTTTTAGGGACCACCTCACATTTGAAGTCAGTTTGAGGGGTCTATATGGCTGAAAATACCCAAAAGTGACACCATTCTAAAAACTGCACCCCTCAAGGTACTCAAAACCACATTCAAGAAGTTTATTAACCCTTCAGGTGCTTCACAGCAGCAGAAGCAACATGGAAGGAAAAAATGAACATTTAACTTTTTAGTCACAAAAATGATTTTCAGCAACAATTTTTTTATTTTCCCAATGGTAATAGGCGAAACTGAACCACGAAAGTTGTTGTCCAATTTGTCCTGAGTACGCCGATACCTCATATGTAGGGGTAAACCACTGTTTGGGCGTACGGCAGGGCTTGGAAGGGAAGGAGCGCCATTTGACTTTTTGAATGAAAAATTGGCTGCACTCTTTAGCGGACACCATGTCACGTTTGGAGAGCCCCCGTGTGCCTAAAAATTGGAGCTCCCCCACAAGTGACCCCATTTTGGAAACTGGACTCCCCAAGGAACTTATCTAGATGCCTAGTGAGCACTTTGAACCTCCAGGTGCTTCACAAATTGATCCGTAAAAATGAAAAAGTACTTTTTTTTCACAAAAAATTTATTTTCGCCTCAATTTTTTCATTTTCACATGGGCAATAGGATAAAATGGATCCTAAAATTTGTTGAGCAATTTCTCCCGAGTACGCCGATACCTCATATGTGGGGGTAAACCACTGTTTGGGCACACGGCAGGGCTCGGAAGGGAAGGCGCGCCTTTTGACTTTTTGAATGGAAAATTAGCTCCAATTGTTAGCGGACACCATGTCGCGTTTGGAGAGCCCCTGTGTGCCTATGCATTGGAGCTCCCCCACAAGTGACCCCATTTTGGAAACTAGACCCCCCAAGGAACTTATCTAGATGCATACTGAGCACTTTAAACCCCCAGGTGCTTCACAGAAGTTTATAATGCAGAGCCATGAAAATAAAAAATAATTTTTCTTTTCTCAAAAATGATTTTTTAGCCTGGAATTTCCTATTTTGCCAAGGGTAATAGGAGAAATTGGACCACAAACTTTGTTGTCCAGTTTGTCCTGAGTACGCAGATACCCCATATGTGGGGGTAAACCACTGTTTGGGCGCACGGCAGGGCTCAGAAGGGAAGGCACGCCATTTGGCTTTTTAAATGGAAAATTAGCTCCAATCATTAGCGGACACCATGTCGCGTTTGGAGAGCCCCTGTGTGCCTAAACATTGGAGATCCCCACAAATGACCCCATTTTGGAAACTAGACCCCCAAAGGAACTAATCTAGATGTGTGGTGAGCACTTTGAACCCTCAAGTGCTTCACAGAAGTTTATAACGCAGAGCCATGAAAATTTAAAAAAAAAAATTTATTTTCTCAAAAATGATTTTTTAGCCCGCTATTTTTTATTTTCCCAAGGGTAACAGGAGAAATTTGACCCCAAACGTTGTTGTCCAGTTTCTCCTGAGTACGCTGATACCCCATATGTGGGGGTAAACCACTGTTTAGGCACATGCTGGGGCTCGGAAGTGAAGTAGTGACGTTTTGAAATGCAGACTTTGATGGAATGCTCTGCGGGCGTCACGTTGCGTTTGCAGAGCCCCTGATGTGGCTAAACAGTAGAAACCCCCCACAAGTGACCCCATTTTGGAAACTAGACCCCGAAAGGAACTTATCTAGATGTGAGGTGAGCACTTTGAACCCCCAAGTTCTTCACAGAAGTTCATAACACAGAGCAGTGAAAATAATAAATACGTTTTCTTTCCTCAAAAATAATTATTTAGCCCAGAATTTTTTATTTTCCCAAGGGTTACAGGAGAAATTGGACCCCAAAAGTTGTTGTCCAGTTTCTCCTGAGTACGTTGATACCCCATGTGTGGGGGTAAACCACTGTTTGGGCACACGTCGGGGCTCAGAAGGGAAGTAGTGACTTTTGAAATGCAGACTTTGATGGAATGGTCTGCGGATGTCACGTTGCGTTTGCAGAGCCCCTGGTGTGCCTAAACAGTAGAAACCCCCCACAAGTGACCCCATTTTGGAAACTAGACCCCCAAAGGAACTTATGTAGATGTGAGGTGAGCACTATGAACCCCCAAGTGCTTCACAGAAGTTCATAACACAGAACCGTGAAAATAATAAATACGTTTTCTTTCCTCAAAAATAATTTTTTAGCCCAGAATTTTTTATTTTCTTAAGGGTTACAGGAGAACTTGGACCCCAAAAGTTGTTGTCCAGTTTCTCCTGAGTACGCTGATATCCCATGTGTGGGGGTAAACCACTGTTTGGGCACACATAGGGGCTCAGAAGGGAAGTAGTGACTTTTGAAATGCAGACTTTGATGGAATGGTCTGTGGACGTCACGTTGCGTTTGCAGAGCCCCTGGTGTGCCTAAACAGTAGAAACCCCCCACAAGTGACCCCATTTTAGAAACGAGACCCCCCAAGGAACTTATCTAGATATGTGTTGAGCACTTTGAACCCCCAAGTGCTTCACAGACGTTTACAATGCAGAGCCGTGAAAATAAAAAATAATTTTTCTTTCCTCAAAAATGATGTTTTAGCAAGCAATTTTTTATTTTCACAAGGGTAACAGGAGAAATTGGACCCCAGTAATTGTTGCGCAGTTTGTCCTGAGTATGCTGGTACCCCATATGTGGGGGTAAACCACTGTTTGGGCACACGTCAGGGCTCGGAAGTGAGGGAGCACCATTTGACTTTATGAATACAAGATTGGCTGGAATCAATGGTGGCGCCATGTTGTGTTTGGAGACCCCTGATGTGCCTAAACAGTGGAAACCCCTCAATTCTACCTCCAACACTAACCCCAACACACCCCTAACCCTAATCCCAACTGTAGCCGTAACCCTAATCACAACCCTAACCCCAACACACCCCTAACCACAACCCTAACCCCAACACACCCCTAACCACAACCCTAATTCCAACCCTAAGGCTATGTGCCCACGTTGCGGATTCGTGTGAGATTTTTCAGCATCATTTTTGAAAAATCCGCGGGTAAAGGGCACTGCGTTTTACCTGCGGATTTACCGTGGATTTCCAGTGTTTTTTGTGCGGATTTCACCTGTGGATTCCTATTGAGGAACAGGTGTAAAACGCTGCGGAATCCGCACAAAGAATTGACATGCTGCGGAAAATACAACGCAGCGTTTCCGCGTGGTATTTTCCGCACCATGGGCACAGCGGATTTAGTTTTCCATAGGTTTACATGGAACTGTAAACCTGATGGAACACTGCTGCGAATCCGCAGCGGCCAATCCGCTGCGGATCCGCAGCCAAATCCGCAGCGTGTGCACATAGCCTAATTCTAAAGGTATGTGCACACGCTGCGGAAAACGCTGCGGATCCGCAGCAGTTTCCCATGAGTTTACAGTTCAATGTAAACCTATGGGAAACAAAAATCGCTGTACACATGCTGTGGAAGAACTGCACGGAAACGCAGCGGTTTACATTCCGCAGCATGTCTCTTCTTTCTGCGGATTCCACAGCGGTTTTACAACTGCTCCAGTAGAAAATTGCAGTTGTAAAACCGCAGTGAAATGCGCAGAAAAACCGCGGTAAATCCGCGATAAATCCACAGCGGTTTAGCACTGCGGATTTATCAAATCCGCAGCGGAAAAATCCGCAGAGGAACAGAATACGTGTGCACATACCGAAACCCTAACCCTACCCCTACCCCTACCCCTAACCCTACCCCTAACCCTAACCCTACCCCTAACCCTAACCCTACCCCTAACCCTAACCCTAACCCTACCCCTAACCCTACCCCTAACCCTAACCCTACCCCTAACCCTACCCCTAACCCTAACCCTAGTTCTTACCCCAACCTTAGTGGAAAAAAAAAATATTTTTTTTTATTATTGTCCCTACCTATGGGGGTGACAAAGGGGGGGGGGGAATTTACTATTTTTTTTATTTTGATCACTGAGATAGGTTATATCCAGTGATCAAAACTCACTTTGGAACGAATCTGCCGGCCGGCAGATTCGGCGGGCGCACTGCACATGCGCCCGCCATTTTGGAAGATGGCGGCGCCCAGGAAAGAAGATGGACGGATCCCGGGAGGCCGGGTAAGTATAAGGGGGGGAGATCAGGGCACGGGGGGGCGTCGGAGCACAGGGGGGTGGATCGGAGCACGGGGGAGTGGATCGGAACACGGGGGGTGGATTTGAGCACGGGGTGGGGGATCGCTGTGCAGGGGGGTGGATCGGAGCACGGGGGGATCGCTGTGCGGGGGGGTGATCGGAGTGCGGGGGGGTTTGATTGGAGCACGGGGGTGTGATGGAGCACGGGGGAGCGGACAGGAGGACGGGGGAGCGGAGCACAGGACGGAGGGGAGCGGACCACAGATCGTGGGGCTGGGGGGCGATCGGTGGGGTGGGGTGGGGGCACATAAGTGTTTCCAGCCATGGCCGATGATATTGCAGCATCGGCCATGGCTGGATTGTAATATTTCACCAGTTTTTTAGGTGAAATATTACAAATCGCTCTGATTGGCAGTTTCACTTTTAACAGCCAATCAGAGCGATCGTAGCCACGGGGGGGTGAAGCCACCCCCCCTGGGCTAAACTACCACTCCCCCTGTCCCTGCAGGCCGGGTGAAATGGGAGTTAACCCTTTCACCCGATCTGCAGGGACGCGATCTTTCTGTGACACAGCATATGCGTCACAGGTCGGATTGGCACCAACTTTCATGACGCATATGCTGTGTCACAGGTCGGGAAGGGGTTAAACAGCTGGGACTGGTTGGTGGGGTAAATATTTGTGGGGTTGATGTTGATATCACTTTTGTATTATTAGGTGACATCAAGCCCACAAGTTAGTAATGGAATAGCATCTATATGACACCTATCCATTACTAACCCAATGGTCATATTGTAAATAAATGTCACGAGTGTGTCACATCAACCTGAGAGATCTGGGAGTAGAAGATCACTGCAAATTGTGAATTGCAGATCTCCCATTTAGCCTGTGTATTTGGATACCTTATTAAATGAATTTAGTTTCCTATGGTGCTGAAGAGGTTAACGACCATTCCTATGCTGGCCAGAAACATGCAGCTCCATTTCAGCTGCTTTTGATCTGGTCGTTAACTTTTCCTAAAAATTCAGGCCAGACCCTCTCTGTCCTGCTGATGAAAACTCTGCTTTCTTGCCCTTAGGAGACCCTATGCTGAATATTATATCATTGTAACTAATGAGATTCAACTTCTTGTGTTGTTTGCTAAAGCTAAGTAGTTGAAATTTTGAGTAAGAGTTGTGGTGTTCTGTAGGTTGTTGTTGTTGTGTGTGTGTGTGTTTATCTCCTGTTCTGTTCTCATTTAATTTTTTCCTCCCTGTCCCTATCCTCTTCTCTATTTTTGGTTAGGGCTTTTGCATGATAGAGGTTTTCTGTTATTCCCGTTTCGTCTTTGTTTCTGGTTTACCTTTCATTTCTGTCCCATGCCTCATGGGGTGGGGTAGGGGACAGATTAGTTTTTTTTTTACAAGAGCATAGTAAGGTAGGAGACTCAGTCCTCTCCACCTTTAAGAGTACCCTTTGGAGAGGGATAGTTAGAGTTCTAGCTCCAGGGATGTTTTGAGGCCCCTCTTCCTTACTGAAGACCACCAAAGCATCGCAATAAAAAACATCAAAAATTTATTTGAAATAAAAATACACACATTGTTTTATAAATTAAATTTATTTAAAAATAAACAAAGATATACTCTTCTTATGCTCGCTCGATTGAAGCCCTTGTCCCCTGTAAAAAAACAGAAATAATAAACAGCAAAAATACTCACTTTATGCCTAATCCACCAATGCCCATGTCCCCCTTAAAAAAAGAAAATTAATAAACAACCATATCACTCACCTGTGCTAAGTGAAGATGTCCCATGCCGTAATCCATGTCTTCGATATTTGATTTACAACCTAGATGGTGCCATGACGCAACAGTCCAGGCTGAAAACCATGGGAGAAATGAGTTGATGGGAGCACAGCCTCAGTGACTAGTAGTGACGTCATTAAGGTTACCGCACGCCACTGAGGCTGCATTCCCACACTTCACTCTGAGCAGGGACAATGAACTGCAGTGACTTCAATGAGATCACCATGAGCACCGTGATTCTCTCTGTTTTATACTGGGGACCAGGGCTTCAATGGAATGGGTGTAAGGTGAGTATAACTTTGTTATTTTTAAATAAATTTGTAAACCAGGGTGTGGATTTTTATTTCAAATAAAGGACTTAGTTCAATAAAAAATACACCCTGAATAATGTCTCTGCTACTTGATAAATTTTCACCGATTCATTTCTCAATAATTAGCCATATTTAGCAATGTTCATTAAAGGTTTTTTTCAGATTTTAGGCAAATAATGTTTACTGTGTATAAGTCTATACATGTATGTACACATGCAAATGAACACATTTTTTAATATACACTTATTTTATATTCCTGTACACATACAGAGCTCTGCTAACAGCTGAGAAGTGGATTCAATTCTATTTGGCAGAAACCCATAAGTATCCAATTCTAGTATAAACTAAGAGTAGATTACAACCATATCCAGCCTACAAAGTGCTTTTGTAAGCTAAACAGGACTGCAGATTGATACATGGTTTTGCAAACTATTAGTAAGATTTGTATTTAGCTCACAGAACATGGCCTAAATCTAGATTTCTAATGGGCGACTATCGTGAATTAGTATTCTTAGAAATGCTCATAAAAAGGTGTAACAAGACTGTCAATCACCTGACAAAATAAAAACGCTTATTCATCAAGTGAAATTATTTTTAAGTAAGCTTAAAAAACATGGGTAGCACATTGTCCTGTGAAAACAGGACATATGCTGCTGAGAACAATGATAGCCTATGTGCATTGAACGATCTATTTCTGATTAGAGGATATTAAGTAATCGTTGATTGGCGGTCTTTTAATGCTGCAAGTCAAGGGCTGTAAACCTGCTCTTAGACCTATCTAAAAACTTCTCAGCTAAGGAAGGGACTGGATATGGATATTCACTGACTGTGATCTTCTCATTCACTGGCAGTGAACAAATATCTTGAAAATGCAAGAAATTAAAGTGCCACATTTGTAAAATATTTATTTATTCAGTCTTCTTGTACATTGGTCCTTACCAATAATTCTGCAAAAGCTTTAAATAGGCTCATCAATCTTATCAGCTCTGTTAACGGAAACCACTGTTATTTTAAACTTGTGACCTGACCTAAAAATAAGTCCCAGGACTAAACCAAAAAATAAATTATGCAATATTAACGTTACATGGACCTTTTTTTTCCCAACTGCTATGACTTTTCACCTAATAGAGAATTTATATCTTAATCTTCACATCAATCATTCAGGAATTAATATGAAGGGACATTTTTTTAAGATTAAAGATTAAACATGCCACAACGACTTCCTGCATCAGAAAGTATACAGTTATTCTAACACATGTTACAATGGAGAATAGGAAGTGGGAATATGACGTTCTATTATAAGATTGTTACCATCACTATGAATCTTTGAAAAATGCCAAAGTACAACAGTAACAAATATGTAATTGGTAGTAGTATGTCATTGCCAAATGTGGTAGAGGAGTAGCTAAAACAGCTACCTTAAATGGCTTCTGTCAGCAGGTGTTTGTTATGTAACCTGAGTAATAATAATAGCAGCTGAGACCGAGATTTCAGGGATGTATAACTTACTAGGATGTGTGCTGTTGTTTCCATCCAATGAAGGTTTAATCACTAGGAGATTATCGCTGATTTGAGCACAGTGCCAAAGAGCCATGGTATGACCACGTCTCCTCCTCTGATAAGCAGCTCACTGTCAATAGACAATTTACATAGAGATCCTTGTGTGGGCGGGGTTAGCTTTCTGAACTATGCTACATCTAAAATATCCGATTGTATCACAACTGCTGCATGCAGTAAACTTAGTGAAACATGGCTGGAATCAGGGTCTCCATTCCTACATCATGCTACTCCCAGATGAGGTAACAAAAACTTAGTGACAGATTCCCTTTAAAATCTGAGTATTTGCACTGCATTGTTTTCTGCAGCATGTCAATTTTGTGTGGATTTTAGTGTTTTTCATCTATTGACTTTAATTGAGTCAGTCAAATCCACAGCAAAAACACAGGTACAAAAATGTTTGCTGATTTGCTGAAAATTTCGTAAGTTTCTATGGACTTCCTATGGTGTTTCCCACCCTATCATCTGTGTGAAAGCAAGGGAAACATCGGTGCGACGGTTTTGATGGGCAGTAACGTTATCGCCAACAGATCATTAAAGCCATTACAGCGTACCCTAAAAACTCATTTGTTCAGACTGGCCTACCGCCTCAATGCATTAACCTAATGATCCCTGTGTGGCCTATTTATAATAAAAAAAAAAAAAAAAGGTTCCTCGCATCATGTTCTCATACACTTTATGCAGTATTAGCCCTCTGTGTCTGTACTGCTACATACTTAGGCAGTTAACTGGTTCATGCAGCTTTACATGAACACCTGAGCCTTACACTATAGCTGGTCCGAATAACTAAAGCAATTGTTACCATCCACCTCTCGTGTCTCCCCTTTTCCTCATAGTTTGTAAGCTTGCGAGCAGGGCCCTCATTCCTCTTGGTATCCATTTTGAACTGTGATTTCTGTTATGCTGTAATGTCTATTGTCTGTACAAGTCCCCTCTATAATTTGTAAAGCGCTGCGGAATATGTTGGCGCTATATAAATAAAAATTATTATTATTATTATTATTACAGCATATAGCGAATATCTCACAGCTGGCCCGTATCGTAAAGACAATGACACGATTGGTTGACAAATCATCCGAGGAGGCCGCTGGCTGCTCACAATAATTAGTTCTCAGAAAAGTAATAGTGAGCATACGGCTTATACACATGAAATATGTTTATATTTGCCGTACGATGACTGCTAACTACACTCCTTGCTGCTAACCAAATAAATAAATACAGGCTAATTGGATGCCATCCTTCTTTTGAAATTCACATCTTCAGGGTGTTCCATACCCTCTCCCTCAGAGCAGCAGTCATATAAAGGCCCCAAGGCTCACCCACGCACCCACTTCCTTGGCCATTTTTATGCATTGCTGCCACACTTCATGTCCTCAGAATTGACAAACCTTATCCTGGGAGAATTCAACATCCCTTCCTTCCCAACTGCATCCCAGCTTCTATATCTGGCCAATTCTCGTGGCCTCTCACAACTTTCAAACTCTGAGATGGTAACACATCTAATCTGGACTTTATCCAGCGCAGTTCATTCTCCCACCTAGATAACTCACCTCTTACCCTTTGTCCCCATGAAATTAGGAGTGTAACCACAACTTACACATTTTTAGGTGTTTCCGAAAAACACATCTGTTTAGGTCAGCATATCACGTTCCCTAATCAAAGTCCATTTTATATATATAGCTTATTCTCTACTTCTCTGAATATAATTTGCCATCAAACTCAACTGGACCCAAAAGGCTCATGCAGCCTTTATCTATCCCCCATTTCCTCAAGATGGTTGTACCATCATTGTAAATTAGCACCTGTCATTTGTGTCCCACCCCCACCTCATTGTAGACTGTAAGCACTGTCCAAGGTGGACATTATTATTGCTTTAATTGCTTGATTATCAAAACTTGATAATTTTTTACAGTTTTATATGAACTGCTGACTTGTAGAGCTATGCGGAATGTATTTGCGATATATAAATAAAGGTTATTAGTAGTAGTAGATTGAAGATGGTGACATTCAAGCTGTTAGCTTTGCCATGTTTAGGAGGATAGAATCATTACGTGAGCACAACTACACAAACGAGGGTTTCCTGCTGTGCTGACCCAGGGTGGAGTAGGGTGAACATGACAAGCTGCTGGACTGTGAGAGAGGTGCACGGATTAAGAAAGATGGGGTGTGCTTGGTATGTAAGATCAGTCAAAAATAGCAGGCATGTCCACTTCCATATCGGCTGACAGACTCTCAGTCACCCCAACTGTAGGGGTAAACAAGTGGAGGTTCTTCGGCCTGAGACCTGCGTGACAACACTTGCCTTGAGGGAGGATGAAGAATAAGAAGATGTGGCTGATGGGGTGGACGATGGTTGGCGAGGCCCGTTAGTCTGCATTTTAGCACAGTGACATTCCCAGATTAATGCATGTTGATTGCGCATGGCCAGTTCATGCATGTAGTACTTAAATTATTTCATTTTTTTACTCTACTAGGTCATTTTTAAAAAGTTGACAGATAACATGATTTTTTAGATTTTTGCAAGTCAGAAAAAAAGACCCAAGATAGGCAATTGCAGAACTGAGAACACTGCTGTCCACTGAAAGAGTTGGGGCTCAGGATGCATTGGTTGTCGTGGTTGCATAACTCTGTGTCTCTGCAACCTCCTCATCTTCCTCCTCCTCTGCTAAGCTACGCAGCCGGATGTCCCTGGATTTACACTAACCATGATCTACTACCTCATTGTCATCCTCTATGTTCTCCCACATGCCCTGAGTGTCACCCTCCTCCTCTTCTTGCCTTGACAGCATAGTACAGTCTGCAGGCGCCTCAAGTATCTGAGTCTCATTACAAATGGTTCACCTTCACCCAACAGGGTTAACATTTGTTGACGAGGGTTTGGATTATTCTCGGACCCAACTTCGTCTGGCCATGGATCAAACTGAGAAAAAATGTGGCCATCGTTGCAGATGATTTTCTTCTCTTGACTCTGTGAATCTTTAGAGTACAGTTCTGATGCCCATGGCATACAATGTGTGAAGGGATCTACAGATTCAGCCATCTGTGATTCCTAACAGACAGTTGGGCGCTTGGAGAGTTGTGATGTGGGGGAAAAAAGGGTAATTGGGGTGCCACCACTGAGGACCGTACTGTGTGTGATGTTAAGGTGGAGGAAGAGGAGCAGAGGTCACTTGATGAAGCATTTGCCATCTACTGGAGCACATGTACAGCTGCCAAAGAAAGAGAGTAGAGTAGCCCATCCAGTAACAGAAGTTGCAAAAATTCTGTGCAATGACTCACTGCAGCAAAACAAACCGACTTCTCATCCCTCATTTTATGCCTTTCTCACAACCCTTAACAGCTATTCAGAACTTTGAATTCTCTCCTGTGTCCACCAGCTCCCGCTCCCTCTCCTCTCATCTCAACTGAAATCTTTGCCTCACCACCTGTGAACTTGACATCATAATGTCCCACCTCATTCCAAACTTTACCACAGTCTTTATCACAAACCTAACCCACCTCTTCATCCTGTCTCTAACAACTGGTGGCTTACCTCCTAATTGAAACCCTTAACCCACCTTCTGTGTCTAGCTATCGCCCCATATGATTTCTCCATTATGCATCCAAACTACTGGAACAACACGTCCAATTTGAACTGTCCTCCCACTTCTCCTCTTGCTCACTCTTTGACCGCTTACAATCTGGCTTCAGACCGCACCATTCCACTGAAACTTCCTTAACTAAAGTCATAAAAAACACCAAGAAAAAGGCATAGATGCTTACCTGCCCAATCATCAAAACAAATGGACTAATACCTCACAAATATTGCTATGTGTTTTTTGCACTTTATATCTTTTCAGGGTGCAGTTGGGCCCATATTGCTCTGTAAACTGTGGCCTCTGTTCACACAGGATGTATTTAAGTTAGCACTGGGCAGCCCGACTGATCAAAGAGTATGGGTGCCATTAATAGGCTGTGAGCCAGATGCTCTGCATCTCCTGTGTGTGAACATTGCCGCATACAGACTGTATCTTTTTGTGCATTGGTGTACCAAACAAACAATCCCTGATTGTAGACTGGCTGTCTCATCGGTATTACTGCACCTGTGTAGTGTGTAGTCGCCATCTTTAATTGGGTCCACTGCATCCTGTTAGTGCATTAATTTTTAGGCCTGGGCAGGTAAGCATCTCTGCCTTTTTCTTGGTGTTTTTTATAGATTTTTGGAGGATTTTCAGTCCTCTTTTTGTGGTTTTGATCTTAAATAAAGTCACCAATGACCTACTAACCGCCAAATGAAAGCAACACAAGTTTGTTCTCCTTCTCCTAGACCTGGCATATGTATTTGACACAGTAGACCATTCCCTCTTATCTCAGACTTTCTGGTCTATTGACATTTCAAACTTGGCCCTTTGCTAACAAAATAACAGACAGGACATTCAGTGTCTCCCACTCACACACCACCTCATCTTGTCCCCTATGTGTTGGTGTCCACTAAGGTTGTGTGGGGTTGCGCGCATTCAGCAAGGCATCACATTAGCTAAGTATCAAGTTAAAGGGCAGTTATTCCATTGCAAGGAATAAACATCCATCTTCTCTCTTCTCACAGGTAATCATGTCACTGAAATAGCCTGCATGTCTTTTTACTCTATTCAATCTCAGCAAGCAGCCTGAATGGTAATCATGTCACTGAAATAGCCTGCGTGTCTTTTTACTCCATTCAATCTCAGCAAGCAGCCTGAATGGTTATCGTCATTCAACTCCTTTGCTAGAATTCATCAGTTACATGGCTCCCAGTACTAAGGGTACCGTCACACAATGGCATTTTGATCGCTACGACGGCACGATTTGTGACGTTCCAGCGATATATCCGTGATGTTCCAGCGATCTCGCTGTGTCTGACACGCTCCTGCGATCAGGGACCCCGGTGAAAATCGTACGTCGTAGTAGATCGTTTGAAACTTTCTTTCGTCGTCTAGTGTTCCGCTTTGGCGGCATGATCGCATGGTGTAACAAAGGTGTGCACGATATTGTATACGATGTGCACATAGTAACCAACGGCTTCTACATCGCACATATGTCATGAAATTATCGCTCCAGCGTCGTACATTGCAAAGTGTGACAGCAGTCTACGACGCTGGAGCAATATTGTTACGATGCTGGAGCGTCACGGATCGTGCCGTCGTAGCGATCAAAATGCCACTGTGTGACGGTACCCTTACTGTTGTAGCTCCAGGAGGGTATTTCTGTAGATGTTTATCTCAGCAGAGGTGCCACAGTATAGAGATGTAATCAGGATGGCATCTTTGATCACCTTCTCCACACCAGGATGTGTTTAGCAGCTGTCCCTAATTTATAACTAACCTTCTCCGATAATCCCGCTCTCCTCTCCCTGCACTGAGGGCCTATAAATTTAGATTCATTCTTAGGGGTGCACGCATGTGTGGGGTCCCACGCATTCAGCAAAGCATTGCATTAGCTAAGCATCAAGCTAAAGGCAGTTACTCCATGGCAGTTAGTCAGGGCAGGAGTCAGGTAACCCACACTCTACTCTCCCTTTTATCCATGTGCTTTATTGCTATCCTCCTATGTTCCCTTGCTAACCACATTCAGTGCAAAATCCCCCTCCATTGCGACTCATACACATCAGCCCCTCTATACTTCCCTCTCTCATGTACAGCTCCCATGCACTTCTCACCTTCCTGAAAAACCTCAGCCCATCTTGCCCAAACACACTGCGCAAAAAACCTCATACACTTAAAAAAAATACCTGTCTTTTATCTTCTTACTCCTATTGATTTCGGAAGATATCTCCCCCAACCCCGGTCCTCCATCCTCCAACCTCAACCGCTACCCTACCTCATATCAAAACCATACTAACCTTATTAATATTACTTGCACTCCCTCACCTCTCTCTTTCAATTGTGCCCTTTGGAATCCACGGTCTGTATGTAACAAGCATCCTTTCCACCACAACTACTTTCTGAAAAACTCTATGAATCTGTTGGCCCTCACTGAAACCTGGATCCAGGACTCTGACACTATCTTCCCCACTGACATTTCTCACGGTGGCTTACAGTTCTCCCATTCCCCGAGACCCACAAACAGACCTAGTGGTGGAGTCGGCATAATCCTGTCCCCACAATGCAACTTCCAAGTCATCCTTCCAGTTCCGTTACTCTCATTCCCTTCTTTTGAGGTCCACACCATCAGGCTCTTTCGTCCCCTCTCACTCAGAGTAGCGGTGATATACCGGCCCCAGGCTCGCCCACACACTTCCTGGACCATTTCTCTGCCTGGCTGCCACACTTTATGTCCTCAGAACTTCCAACCCTTATCCTGGGAGACTTTAACATCCCCATTAACAGCCCCACTTCCACATCTGCATCCCAGCTTCTATCACTAACCACTTCTCTCGGCCTCTCACAGCTCTCAACCTCTGAGACACACAAGGATGGTAACACCCTTGACCTGGTCTTTGTCCGGCCCTGTTCAATCTCCTGCCTATATAACTCACCACTTCCCCTCTCTGACCACAACATTCTCTCCTTCAAGCTCACAAATCCTCGCCCACCCCAGCACACTCCTACCTACCATTCAGTCAGAAATCTACACGTTATTAACCCTCATACAGTCACAGACTCCCTACACTCATCATTGTCCCCATCTCCTCTATTTGCTGTCCTGATCTCGCTGTACATCACTTCAATGACACTCTTAGAAGCCCACCTTTACCAAGTAGCGCCCCTCACCCTCAGAACCTCCAAACACAGAGTAAAACAGCCCTGGCTCACATCGCAAACCCGATTTCTCCAGTGATGCTCTAGGTGTGCTGAACGCTTATGGAGGAAAACTCGCACACCAGAGGGACCTATAACTCTGCCCTTCACCTCGCCAAACAGACCTACTACACTGTTATGATCCGGTGACTTAGGAGCTGCATGAGAACATTCACTGGAGAAAGTGGCCACTGTACTGACCGCAATCCTGAACTTAACACCACAACTAGAAGTAGCCGTGGAGTGTACCTAACACACCTAGACACCTCGTCACAGCCGGAGAACTAAATACCCCTAAAGATAGAAATAGGAATACTATCTTGCCTCAGAGAAAATCCCCAAAGGATAGACAGCCCCCCACAAATATTGGCAGTGAGTCGGAGAGGAAAAAACATACACAGGCAGAAAAACAGGATTAGCACAGGAGGCCACTCTAGCTAGATAGGACAGGATAGGACAGAGTTCTGTGCGGTCAGTATAAAAAACCCTTCAAAACATCCACAGCAGAATATACAAAAACTTCCTACATCTTTACTAAAAGATGTAGGAGCGTAAATCTGCAACTCCAGTGAATCCTACAATCAGAGCAGGAATAAAACTGAAACAAGCACACTGGCAGTGTGCCACAGAAACAATAACCAAACACTTATCTTTGCTGAAATAGGCAGAGAGCAGGAGAAGCCAGAAAGTGATCCAACACTTCACAAGGAACATTGACTACTGGCAAGGGCTAAAGGATCCTGCCCACTTAAATATCCCAGTCAGAATTGTAATCATCCGATACACCGGGCCAGGTCTGTGACTCAGAGACAACTACATTCCCACCTACAACCACTGGAGGGAACCCAAGAGCAGAATTCACAACAGTACCCTCCCCTTGAGGAGGGGTCACCGAACCCTCACCAGGGCCCCCAGGACGATCAGGACGAGCCAGATGAAAGGCACGGACCAAATCAGCAGCATGGACATCAGAGTCAAAAACCCAAGAATTATCCTCCTGGCCATAACCCTTCCATTTGACCAGGTACTGGAGCTTCCGCCTCGAAAAACGGGAATCCAAAATCTTCTCAACAACATATTCCAACTCCCCATCAACCAACACAGGGGCCGGAGGATCAACAGAGGGAACAACGGGCTCCACATATTTCCGCAACAAAGATCTATGGAAGACATTATGGATAGCAAAAGAGGCTGGAAGCGCCAGTTGAAAAGACACCGGATTAATAATCTCAGAAATCCTATAAGGACCAATAAACCGAGGCTTAAACTTAGGAGAAGAAACCTTCATAGGAACATGACGGGAAGACAACCAGACCAGATCCCCAACCCGAAGCCGGGAACCAACACACCGACAACGATTAGCAAAACGTTGAGCCTCCTCTTGAGACAACACCAACTTGTCCACCACATGAGCCCAAATCTGCTGCAACCTGTCCACCACAGAATCCACACCAGGACAGTCAGAAGGCTCAACCTGTCCAGAAGAAAAACGAGGATGAAAACCAAAATTACAAAAGAAAGGTGAAACCAAGGTAGCAGAACTAGCCCGATTATTAAGGGCAAACTTGGCCAATGGCAAGAAGGCCACCCAATCATCCTGATCAGCAGACACAAAGCATCTCAAATAAGTCTCCAAGGTCTGATTAGTTCGCTCGATCTGGTCATTTGTCTGAGGATGAAACGCAGAAGAAAAATACAAATAAATGCCCAGCCTAGCACAAAAGGCCCGCCAAAACCTAGAAACAAACTGGGAACCTCTGTCGGACACAATATTCTCCGGAATACCATGCAAATGAACCACATGCTGAAAGAACAACGGAACCAAATCTGAAGAGGAAGGCAATTTAGGTAAGGGCACCAAATGAACCATCTTAGAGAACCGGTCACAAACAACCCAGATAACAGACATCTTCTGGGAGACCGGAAGATCAGAAATAAAATCCATCGAAATATGCGTCCAGGGCCTCTCAGGGACTGGCAATGGCAAAAGCAACCCACTAGCACGGGAACAACAAGGCTTGGCCCGCGCACAAGTCCCAAAGGACTGCACAAAAGAACGCACATCACGTGACAATGAAGGCCACCAAAAGGACCTACCAGCCAAATCTCTGGTACCAAAAATGCCAGGATGACCGGCCAACACGGAACAGTGAACCTCAGAAATCACTCTACTAGTCCATCTGTCAGGAACAAACAATTTCCCCACAGGACAGCGGTCAGGTTTGTCAGCCTGAAATTCCTGAAGAACCCGTCGTAAATCAGGGGAAATGGCAGAAAGGACCACCCCCTCTTTCAGAGTACCGACCGGTTCTAAGACCTCGGGAGAATCAGGCAAAAAACTCCTAGAGAGGGCATCAGCCTTAATATTCTTAGAACCCGGAAGGTACGAGACCACGAAATCAAAACGGGAAACAAACAAGGACCATCGAGCCTGTCTAGGATTCAGCCGTTTAGCAGACTCGAGGTAAATCAAATTCTTATGATCGGTCAAGACCACAATACGGTGCTTAGCTCCCTCAAGCCAATGTCGCCACTCCTCAAACGCCCACTTCATAGCCAACAACTCCCGATTGCCGACATCATAATTGCGTTCAGCAGGCGAAAACTTATGGGAAAAGAAGGCACACGGTTTCATTAAGGAACCAACAGGATCCCTCTGAGACAAAACGGCCCCTGCCCCAATCTCAGAAGCGTCAACCTCAACCTGAAACGGAAGAGAAATATCCGGTTGGCGCAACACTGGAGCAGAAGTAAATCGACGTTTAAGCTCCTGAAAGGCAGAGACAGCCGCAGAGGACCAATTCGCCACATCAGCGCCTTTCTTCGTCAAATCGGTAAAGGGTTTAACCATGCTGGAAAAATTAGCAATGAAACGGCAATAAAAATTTGCAAAACCCAAAAATTTCTGAAGGCTCTTCACAGATGTGGGCTGAATCCAATCATGAATGGCCTGAACCTTAACCGGATCCATCTCTATAGACGAAGGAGAAAAAATGAAGCCCAAAAAAGAGACTTTCTGCACCCCAAAGAGACACTTAGACCCTTTCACAAACAGAGCATTGTCACGAAGGATCTGAAATACCATCCTGACCTGTTGCACATGAGACTCCCAATCATCGGAAAAAATCAAAATATCGTCCAAATATACAATCAAGAATTTATCAAGATAAGTCTGGAAGATATCATGCATGAAGGACTGAAAAACAGATGGAGCATTAGAGAGTCCGAATGGCATCACAAGGTATTCAAAATGGCCTTCGGGCGTATTAAACGCAGTTTTCCATTCATCATCCTGCTTAATACGAACAAGATTATATGCCCCCCGAAGGTCAATCTTCGTAAACCAACTAGCTCCCTTAATCCTAGCAAACAAATCGGAAAGCAAAGGTAAAGGGTATTGAAACTTGACCGTGATTTTATTCAAGAGGCGATAATCTATACAGGGTCTCAAGGAACCATCTTTTTTAGCAACAAAAAAGAACCCCGCTCCCAACAGTGAAGAAGATGGCCGAATATGCCCTTTCTCCAAAGACTCCTTAATATAGCTCCGCATGGCGGTATGTTCAGGCACAGATAGATTAAAAAGTCGACCCTTAGGAAACTTACAGCCTGGAATCAAGTCAATAGCACAATCGCAGTCCCTGTGCGGTGGAAAGAAACTGGACTTGGGCTCATCGAATACATCCTGAAAATCAGACAAAAACTCTGGAATTTCAGAAGGTGAAGAAGAGGAGATTGACATCAAAGGAACATCATTATGAACCCCCTGACAACCCCAACTCGTCACAGACATGGACTTCCAGTCCAACACAGGATTATGTACCTGCAACCATGGAAAACCCAGCACGAGAGCATCATGCAAGTTATGCAACACCAGGAATCGACAATCTTCCTGATGGGCTGGCGCCATGCGTATGGTCACCTGTGTCCAAAACTGGGGCTTATTTTTAGCCAAGGGTGTTTCAACAATGCATCTTAAAGGAATAGGGTTCTGCAAAGGCTGCAAGGGAAAACCACAATGCTTGGCAAACTCAAAATCCATTAAATTCAAGGCGGCGCCTGAATCAACAAACGCCATGACAGAAAATGATGGCAATAAGCAGATCAAGGACACAGATAACAGAAATTTAGGTTGTACAGTACTGATGGTAATTGAACTGGCGATCCTCTTTGTCCGCTTAGGGCAGACAGAAATTACATGAGAAGCGTCGCCACAATAATAACACAACCTATTTTGACGTCTGAAACCTTGTCGTTCCGTTCTAGACAGAATTCTATCACATTGCATAGGCTCAGAAATTTGCTCTGAGGATAACGCCACAGCGCGCACAGTTCTGCGCTCCCGCAGGCATCGGTCAATCTGAATGGCCAGAGACATAGAATCACTCAGACCGGAAGGCGTGGGAAACCCCACCATAATATCTTTAACGGATTCAGAAAGCCCCCTTCTGAAAATTGCCGCCAAAGCATCATTATTCCATTTAGTGAACACAGACCATTTTCTGAATTTTTGACAATACAATTCTGCCGCCTTTTGACCCTGAGACAGGGCCAACAAGGTTTTCTCAGCTTGATCCACAGAATTAGGTTCATCATATAATAGTCCTAAAGCCTGAAAAAAGGAGTCAATATTAAGCAAAGCTGGATTCCCAGATTCCAGGGAAAACGCCCAATCCTGCGGGTCGCCACGCAGCAGGGAGATTACGATTTTTACCTGCTGAATGGAATCACCAGAGGATCGAGGTCTCAGGTCAAAAAACAGTTTACAGTTGTTTTTAAAACTCAAAAATTTAGACCTGTCACCAGAAAACAAATCAGGAATAGGAATCTTCGGTTCTAAAGCAGGAGTTTGAACAATATAATCAGAAATACCTTGCACCCTAGCAGCAAGCTGGTCTACACGAGAAACTAATTCCTGAACATTCATGCTTGCACCAGGCTCCTCAGGCACCCAGAGATAAAGAGGGAGGAGAAGACAAAACAGACTGGAGAAAAAAAATGGCTCAAGAGCTTCCTTCCCTTCTTCTGAGATGCATTTAACTCATTGTTGGCCAGTAGTACTGTTATGATCCGGTGACCTAGGAGCTGCATGAGAACATTCACTGGAGAAAGTGGCCACTGTACTGACCGCAATCCTGATCTTAACACCGCAACTAGAAGTAGCCGTGGAGTGTACCTAACACATCTAGACACCTCGTCACAGCCGGAGAACTAAATACCCCTAAAGATGGAAATAGGAATACTATCTTGCCTCAGAGAAAATCCCCAAAGGATAGACAGCCCCCCACAAATATTGGCGGTGAGTCGGAGAGGAAAAAACATACACAGGCAGAAAAACTGGATTAGCACAGGAGGTCACTCTAGCTAGATAGGACAGGATAGGACAGAGTTCTGTGCGGTCAGTATAAAAAAAACCTTCAAAACATCCACAGCAGAATATACAAAAACTTCCTACATCTTTACTAAAAGATGTAGGAGCGTAAATCTGCAACTCCAGTGAATCCTACAATCAGAGCAGGAATAAAACTGAAACAAGCACACTGGCAGTGTGCCACAGAAACAAAAACCAAACACTTATCTTTGCTGAAATAGGCAGCGAGCAGGAGAAGCCAGAAAGTGATCCAACACTTCACAAGGAACATTGACTACTAGCAAGGGCTAAAGGATCCTGCCCACTTAAATATCCCAGTCATAATTGTAATCATCCGATACACCTGGCCAGGTCTGTGACTCAGAGACAACTGCATTACCACCTACAACCACTGGAGGGAACCCAAGAGCAGAATTCACAACACTATACCACCCTGATCTCCTCACTGGCCAACAACGTCAGGAAACTTTTTGACATCTTTCACTCCTTCCTCAGGCCAAAAGCCCAAGTCCCTATCACAGACATTTGTGCTGATGACCTGACCTCCTACTTCATAGAGAAAATAGATAACATCCATCATGAAATCCGCTCCCAGCCACTAAGTGCAGTGACTCCCATCCCTCCCTGCATTTCCTGTTATGATCCGGTGACCTTGGAGCAGCATGAAAATTTTCACTGGAGTAGGTGGTAACTATACTGACTGCAAATCCTGATCTTAACATCGCCACTAGAAGTAGCCGTGGGGTGTACCTAACAAGCCCTAGACACCTCGTCACAGCTGGAGGACTAAATACCCCTAAAGATGGAAATAGGAATACTACCTTGCCTCAGAGCAGAACCCCAAAGGATAGGCAGCCCCCCACAAATATTGGCTGTGAGTAGGAGAGGAAAGACACACACAGTCAGAAAAAAGGATTTAGCACAAGAGGCCACTCTAGCTAAAATAGGAAAGGATAGGACAGAGTTCTGTGCGGTCAGTATTAAAACCCTTCCAAAAATATCCACAGCAGATTATACAAAAAATTCCTCCATCTAACTAAAGACGTGGAACGTATATCTGCAACTCCAGAGACTACTAAACTCAGAGCAGGAATACAATCAAAAAACAAGCACACAGCTTGTGTGCCATAGAAAAAGAAACAGACACTTATCTTTGCTGAATTGGCAGCTAAGCAGGAGAAGCCAGACAGAGATCCAACACTTCCCAAGAAACATTGACAACTGGCAAGGCCTAATGAGTCCTGCAAACCTAAATACCCCAGTCAGAACTACAATCAGCAGATACGCCTGTCCAGGACTGCAGCCCAGAGACAATTGCATTACCACCTACAACCACCGGAGGGAGCCCAAAAGCAGAATTCACAACAATTTCCCCTGGCTCACGCTACACATTTGATCGCATCACAGAAGAAGAAGTCTCCAAGCTCCTCTCTCCTTCTCATCCGACTACATGTACTACCGACCCCATTCTGTTATGACCTGGTGGTTAGGAGCACCCGACCTGATAGTTAAACTCATACAGGACAAGCTCTGGGATGTGGGAGCTCTGCTGACCGCAAGCCCTAATCCTATCGCACACACTAGAAATAGCCGTGGAGCGCTCCTGACGCTCCCTATGCGCCTCGTCACAGCCTAAGGACTAGCTAGCCCTAGAGATAGAAAATAAAGCCTACCTTGCCTCAGAGAAATTCCCCAAAGGAATAGGCAGCCCCCCACATATAATGACTGTGAGTAAAGATGAAAGTCACAAACGCAGAAATGAAACAGGTTTCAGCAAAGGAAGGCCAGACTTACTAAATAGACAGAGGATAGGAAAGGTAACTTTGCGATCAGCACAAAAACCTACAAAAGACCACGCAGAGTGTGCAAAAAAGACCTTTGCACCGACTCACGGTGCGGAGGGGCCACTCTGCATCCCAGAGCTTCCAGCTAGCAAGACAATATCATGATAACCAGCTGGACAAGAAAACAGAGAACAAATAATGACTATCAGGAACTTAGCTTCTGCAGGAGAAGGCAGGTCACCAGAGAGATCCAGGAGCGAACTGAACCAATGCAAAAACATTGACAGCTGGCATGGAGTAACGATCTGAGAGGAGTTAAATAGAGCAGCCAACCAAAGGATAAACCACGTCACCTGTGTAAGGAACCTCAGAAGCAGGAGCTTCACTCATAGCCACCAGAGGGAGCCCATAGATAGAACTCGCCGAAGTACCATTCACAACCACAGGAGGGAGTTCGACAACAGAATTCACAACAGTACCCCCCCTTGAGGAGGGGTCACCGAACCCTCACCAGAGCCCCCCGGCCGATCAGGATGAGCCAAATGAAAGGCACGAACAAGATCGGCAGCATGAACATCAGAGGCAAAAACCCAGGAATTATCTTCCTGACCATAACCCTTCCACTTGACCAGGTACTGGAGTTTCCGTCTCGAAACACGAGAATCCAAAATCTTCTCCACCACATACTCCAACTCCCCCTCGACAAACACCGGGGCAGGAGGATCAACGGAGGGAACCATAGGCGCCACGTATCTCCGCAACAACGACCTATTGAACACATTATGGATGGCAAAAGAAGCTGGAAGGTCCAAACGAAATGACACAGGATTAAGAACTTCAGAAATCTTATATGGCCCAATGAAACGAGGCTTAAACTTAGGAGAGGAAACCTTCATAGGAACGTGACGAGATGACAACCTAACCAAATCCCCAACACGAAGTCGGTCAGCGAAACGTTGAGCCTTCTCCTGGGACAATGTCAAATTGTCCACCACATGAGTCCAAATCTGCTGCAACCTGTCCACCACCGCATCCACACCAGGACAGTCCGAAGGCTCAACCTGCCCTGAAGAGAAACGAGGATGGAAACCAGAATTACAGAAAAAAGGAGAAACTAAAGTAGCCGAGCTGGCCCGATTATTAAGGGTGAACTCAGCCAAAGGCAAGAAGGACACCCAATCATCCTGATCAGCAGAAACAAAGCATCTCAGATATGTCTCCAAAGTCTGATTAGTTCGTTCGGTTTGGCCATTAGTCTGAGGATGGAAAGCCGAAGAAAAAGACAAATCAATGCCCATCTTAGCGCAAAAAGACCGCCAAAACCTCGAAACAAACTGGGAACCTCTGTCCGAGACGATGTTCTCTGGAATGCCATGCAAACGAACCACATGCTGGAAAAACAATGGCACCAAATCAGAGGAGGAAGGCAATTTAGATAAGGGTACCAATTGGACCATCTTAGAGAAGCGATCACAAACCACCCAAATGACCGACATCTTTTGAGAAACAGGGAGCTCAGAAATAAGATCCATGGAAATATGCGTCCAGGGCCTCTTCGGGATCGGCAAGGGTAAAATTAACCCACTGGCACGAGAACAGCAGGGCTTAGCCCGAGCACAAGTCCCACAGGACTGCACAAAAGAACGCACATCCCGTGACAAAGAAGGCCACCAAAAGGATCTAGCCACCAAATCTCTGGTACCAAAGATTCCAGGATGACCAGCCAACACTGAACAATGAATCTCAGAGATAACTCTACTAGTCCATCTATCAGGGACAAACAGTTTCTCCGTAGGACAACGGTCAGGTCTATCAGCCTGAAACTTTTGCAGCACACGCCGCAAATCAGGGGAAATGGCAGACAAAATTACCCCTTCTTTAAGAATACCCGCCGGCTCCGGAACACCCGGAGAGTCAGGCACAAAACTCCTTGACAGGGAGTCAGCCTTCACATTCTTAGATCTCGGAAGGTATGAAACCACAAAATCAAAACGGGAGAAAAAGAGCGACCATCGAGCCTGTCTAGGATTCAACCGTTTGGCAGACTCGAGATAAGTCAAATTCTTGTGATCCGTCAAGACCACCACGCGATGTTTAGCTCCTTCAAGCCAATGTTGCCACTCCTCGAATGCCCACTTCATGGCCAACAACTCCCGATTGCCCACATCATAATTGCGCTCAGCAGGCGAGAATTTTCTAGAAAAGAAGGCACAGGGTTTCATCACCGAGCCATCAGAACTTCTTTGCGACAAAACAGCCCCTGCTCCAATTTCAGAAGCTTCAACCTCAACCTGAAAAGGGAGCAAAACATCTGGCTGGCACAACACAGGGGCAGAAGCAAAACGACGCTTCAACTCCTGAAAAGCCTCTACAGCCGCAGAGGACCAATTGACCACATCAGCACCTTTCTTGGTCAAATCAGTCAACGGTTTAGCAATACTGGAAAAATTAGCGATGAAGCGACGATAAAAATTAGCAAAGCTCAGGAACTTCTGCAAGCTCTTCACAGATGTCGGTTGAGTCCAATCGTAAATGGCCTGAACTTTAACAGGGTCCATCTCGATAGTAGAAGGGGAAAAAATGAAACCCAAAAATGAAACCTTCTGAGCTCCAAAGAGACACTTTGACCCCTTCACAAACAAGGAATTCGCACGAAGGACCTGGAACACCATTCTGACCTGCTTCACATGAGACTCCCAATCATCCGAAAAGACCAAAATGTCATCCAAGTATACAATCATGAATCTATCCAGGTACTCTCGGAAGATGTCATGCATAAAGGACTGAAACACAGATGGAGCATTAGAAAGCCCGAATGGCATAACCAGGTACTCAAAATGGCCCTCGGGTGTATTAAATGCCGTTTTCCATTCATCACCCTGTTTAATTCGCACAAGATTATACGCACCACGAAGATCTATCTTGGTGAACCAACTAGCCCCCTTAATCCGAGCAAATAAATCAGACAGCAGCGGCAAAGGATACTGAAATTTGACTGTGATCTTATTAAGAAGGCGGTAATCAATACAAGGTCTCAAAGAACCATTCTTCTTGGCCACAAAAAAGAACCCCGCTCCCAATGGTGACGACGACGGACGAATATGACCCTTCTCCAAGGATTCCTTTATATAACTCCGCATAGCGGCGTGCTCTGGCACAGATAAATTAAACAGACGGCCCTTAGGAAACTTACTACCAGGAATCAAATTAATAGCACAGTCGCAATCCCTATGAGGAGGTAGAACACTCCCTGACAACCCCAGCTGGACACAGACATAGATTTCCAATCCAACACCGGATTATGGACCTGCAGCCATGACAACCCCAAAACGACCACATCATGCAGATTATGCAACACCAAAAAGCGAATATCCTCCTGATGTGCAGGAGCCATGCACATGGTCAATTGAGTCCAGTACTGAGGCTTATTCTTGGCCAAAGACGTAGCCTCAATTCCTCTCAATGGAATAGGATACTGCAAGGGCTCCAAGAAAAAACCACAGCGCCTGGCAAACTCCAAGTCCATCAAATTCAGGGCAGCGCCTGAATCCACAAATGCCATTACAGAATAGGACAACAGAGAGCAAATCAGAGTAACGGACAAAAGAAATTTAGACTGTACCGTACCAATGGTGGCAGACCTAGCGAACCGCTTAGTGCGCTTAGGACAATCGGAAATAGCATGAGTGGATTCACCACAGTAAAACACAGCCCATTCCGACGTCTGTGTTCTTGCCATTCAGCTCTGGTCAAAGTCCTATCACACTGCATAGGCTCTGGCCTATGCTCAGAGAATACCGCCAGATGGTGCACAGCTTTGCGCTCACGCATGCGCCGATCGATCTGAATGGCCAAGGACATAGACTCTTTCAGACCAGCAGGCATGGGAAATCCCACCATGACATCCTTAAGGGCTTCAGAAAGACCCTTTCTGAAAATTGCCGCCAGGGCACATTCATTCCACTGAGTAAGCACAGACCACTTTCTAAACTTCTGACAGTACACCTCCGCTTCTTCCTGACCCTGACACAAAGCCAGCAAGATTTTCTCTGCCTGATCCACTGAATTTGGTTCATCATAAAGCAATCCAAGCGCCAGAAAAAACGCATCAACATCACGCAATGCAGGATCTCCTGACGCAAGGGAAAATGCCCAGTCTTGAGGGTCACCACGCAACAAAGAAATTATGATTTTTACTTGTTGAACGGGGTCACCAGAGGAGCAGGGTTTCAAAGCTAGAAACAGTTTACAATTATTTTTGAAATTCAAGAACCTAGATCTATCCCCAGAAAATAAATCAGGAATAGGAATTCTAGGCTCTAAAATAGGATTCTGAACCACAAAACCTTGAATGTTTTGTACCCTTGCAGTGAGATGATCCACACAAGAGGAAAGACCCTGAATGTCCATATCTACACCTGTGTCCTGAACCACCCAAAGGTCTAGGGGAAAAGAAAGACCAAACACAGTGCAACGAAAAAAAAATGGTCTCAGAAGTTCTCTTATCCCTCTATTGAGATGCATTAATACTTTGGGCCAGCTGTACTGTTATGACCTGGTGGTTAGGAGCACCCGACCTGATAGTTAAACTCATACAGGACAAGCTCTGGGATGTGGGAGCTCTGCTGACCGCAAGCCCTAATCCTATCACACACACTAGAAATAGCCGTGGAGCGCTCCTGACGCTCCCTATGCGCCTCGTCACAGCCTAAGGACTAGCTAGCCCTACAGATAGAAAATAAAGCCTACCTTGCCTCAGAGAAATTCCCCAAAGGAATAGGCAGCCCCCCACATATAATGACTGTGAGTAAAGATGAAAGTCACAAACGCAGAAATGAAACAGGTTTCAGCAAAGGAAGGCCAGACTTACTAAATAGACAGAGGATAGGAAAGGTAACTTTGCGATCAGCACAAAAACCTACAAAAGACCACGCAGAGTGTGCAAAAAAGACCTCCGCACCGACTCACGGTGCAGAGGGGCCACTCTGCATCCCAGAGCTTCCAGCTAGCAAGACAAAATCATGATAACCAGCTGGACAAGAAAACAGAGAACAAATAATGACTATCAGGAACTTAGCTTCTGCAGGAGAAGGCAGGTCACCAGAGAGATCCAGGAGCGAACTGAATCAATGCAAAAACATTGACAGCTGGCATGGAGTAACGATCTGAGAGGAGTTAAATAGAGCAGCCAACCAAAGGATAAACCACGTCACCTGTGTAAGGAACCTCAGAAGCAGCAGCTTCACTCATAGCCACCAGAGGGAGTCCATAGACAGAACTCGCCGAAGTACCATTCATGACCACAGGAGGGAGTTCAGCAACAGAATTCACAACACCATTCCCTCTCATCTCCTCCAGTCTCTCTCTCCAGTTGTCACAACTCACCTAACTACAATCTTTAATCTCTCCCTCTCCTCAGGCATTTTCCCCTCCTCCTTCAAACACTCTATCATTACTCCATTACTAAAGAAACCCGCCCTCGACCCATCCTGCACAAATAACTACAGACCAGTCTCCAATCTCCCCTTCATCTCTAAACTCTTGTAGCGCCTGATCTACCCCTGCCTTACCTGTTACCTCTCCACTCACTCCCTCCTAGACCCTTCACAGTCCGGTTTCCGCCCACTACATTCAACAGAAACTGCACTCATCAAAGTGATCAATGACCTTCTGACAGCAAAATGCAGTGGTGACCACTCTCTGCTCATTCTTCTCGACCTTTCTGCAGCTTTTGACAATGTTGACCACCCTCTCCTACTCTCTAGGCTCTAGTCACTAGGCATTAAGGACACTGCTCTCTCCTGGTTCTCTTCCTACCTTTCTGACTGCTCCTTTAGTGTTTTGTTTGTTGGCTTCACTTCCTCTCCTCTTCCTCTGCCTGTTGGGGTATCTCAGGGCTCAGTCGTTGGCCCCCTTCTCTTCTCTCTTTATACGGCCCCAATTGGACAGACTATCAGCAGATTTGGCTTTCAGTACCATCTTTATGCTAATGATACACAACTATACACATCATCCCCTGAACTTACCCCCGCTGTGCTACAGAACGCCAGTGACTGTCTGTCCGCAGTCTCCACCATCAAGTCTGCACTCTATCTGAAACCTGAAACTCAACCTCTCCAAAACTGAACTTCTTCTGCTCCCGCCGTCTACCAACCTCCCTAAATCTGTCATTTCCCTTTCCATAGGTGGCATCATAATAACACCCCAGCAGCAGGCGTGCTGTCTGGGTGTTATATTTGACTCAGATCATTCCTTCACATCCCATATACAATCTCTTGCCCGCTCTTGCCGCTTACATCTAAAGAACATCTCTATCTAAAATTTGCCCTTTTCTCATCATGGAAACAACAAAGACCCTCACTGTCGCCCTGATCCACTCCCGCCTGGACTACTGTAATGCTCTATAAATTGGGCTCCCCCTTACTCAACTTTCCCCTCTCCTGTCTATCCTTAATGCAACAGCTACAGTTGTCCATCTAGCTATTCGGTATTCAGACGTGTCCGCTCTTCGCCAGTCATTACATTGGCTGCCCATTCATTGCAGGATACAATTCAAAGTATTTGTTCTCACCCACAAAGCTACCCACAGTGCAGCACCCCCATACATCTCCTCTCTCATTCTGGTCTATCGGCCTAACTGACCACTGCGCTCTGCAAACGACTTTTGAATAACCTCTGCACTAATCCGTACCTCACACTCTTGACTGCAAGACTTCTCCCACGCTGCACCAATCTTCTGGAATGCTCTACCCAAAGATATTAGGACCATCCACAATTTGCATAGTTTTAGGCGCTCCCTCAAAACATATTTGTTCAGAGCGGCCTATCACGTTCCCTAATCAGTCATTTTATGTTTGTGTGTGTAGCCCATTCACTATCTCCATCTATCCCCCACCCCCTGAAGATGGCTGGACCATCATTGTAAATACATCATTGTAAATACACACCTGTACTTTGTATCTCCCACACCTCATTGTAGATTATAAGCTCTCATGAGCAGGATTGTCTTATTTTGCTTTAATTATTGTATTGTTAACATTGTTACTTATGACTGTTGTGTTTGAAACTGTTAAACTGAAAAGCGCTGCAGAATATGTTGACACTATATACATAAAGATTATTATTATTATTATTATTATGGTTCAGTTGTAGGACCGGGCACTATGCTTAGGACGCGAGCGTGCTCCCACCCTCTTAAAGGTACCACCCGCATCAATCTAAGGTATTCCCAGCCAATAGCTGGGTGTCGCCTTCTATTTAAGACTTCTCCAATATGCCAAGGTGCCTGAGCTACGTTGTTACTTTGTCTTGCATGTGTGACACCCAGGAGACCGGGATACCCAGCACCGGACCAATGGGGTCTGTCTCTTGAGGGGGATGTCACGGGTGGCTTGACCCGATGCTGTGGCCTCAGGCAATGCACAGTGTAAGGGGTATCGTGAGGGAACAGGCACTTACTTGATCAGCAGCAGGTTCTCCCAGCGGTGATGATCCCGATCCTGGATATTGACTATTGTCCAAATGAAAGACTGAGGCACTGAAACGTTTAACCAGTTTACTTCAACATAAAAGGAATTACAACCAGTCCTGTCACCGGAGTTTGTATGGGAACTCTGAGTTACTTTGACCCTGCCGGGGTCTTCGCCTCTTATTGTACGCAATTTCTGTGTGGCCCTGCTGCTGTATGTGAACTGGCTGCCGGCCCAATCTGTCCCCTCCGGGTCCTGGTTCGACGGGCAACCCGAGTCCTTTTATCGGCTTACCCCCTCCAGGAGTACCGCTGAACTCTGTGTCTGTTGCGGCGTCCGACCCTAGTGAAGCTGATATCACCTCACGTTTTTCCGGTTGCTGTATTATATATAATGCATACAGCCACGGATCCGGTATCCGTCTTTGCGCCTGTTCTGGGTAGTGATTAATGCTACCCGGTTCTCACAATGTCCTTTTTCTCTATCCCTCTTCTCCTCAGGCTTTTGATTTGGGCCTGGAAACAGTCACAGGGCTGTTAGAGATTCAGCTGTATGACCTCTCACTTTCAGCTCCTTAGCCCAACTGCCCTACTGCCAGTTCTTCTCTCAGACCAGAATGGATCAAGGGGAGTCTTGCTATTTTAGCATTTGTATTCAGTGTCAGTAACTATATTTGTGGCAAATACCTCTAGGGGTGCCACATTCCCCCTTAGTTAAGAACAGTACTCCGGGACTGTGGGACGATAACATTTTGAAATAACAATTAATATGTACAGAGTCTTAAAAATGAAAAGTTACAAAAACCACTCAAGGAAACAAAAATAGAGTTCTGTAAAAAGTCACTTCAAATAGCGTCCATTAATACAGTTCTATCCTTGAAGGTACTAGGAAAGGCACTGCACTTTGTGTCCAAGAATTTAGTTCCATTTTTCCAACGGAGTTATCAATATAACGTCTAAAGAAAGTTCAAAAAGAGCAAAAAGCAAAGTTCAAAAAGCAGTCTTTCTGGAGCTTTGATTTAGTGCCTCCGGGCTGATAAAAAGTTCAAGAATATGCGAGAAGTTCATACAGACAAGTCTCTGTAGGTACTGGGCTTAAACGTTGCAGAATGATAACAATGACTATAGTTTTATAGTTGGTAATCTGCATACCTGGCCGGTAATTGACCCTGGGTACTACGCTGTGATCTACGTAACAGCGGTATCTCTCCATGTGGTGTACTACTGTCTACTGCGGATGTAGTATCTGCCCACTCTGCTAAAGATAATTCCACGACTATGGAGTTGGCAAGTCCACCGTGAATGGGATCACTCTGATCAGGAATCTGTTCTTCCTGGCCTGGAATCTCCTGTAGTACGGGGTCAGCCTCTTCCTGTCTTGGGACTTCTGGTATTGGGTTCGGTGTTGGGTAAAAGGCCACCATGGGAACCACTACTGCACCATGGTATGTTAGTAGGGTTTTGGGAAAGTCTCCTATACAGGTGTGATACATTTCCTCTTCTTTTTCCTTTACTGGGTGGACCTGCATGGGTTGAATAACTTCTGGTTCTGGCTGGACAACTTCTGTCTCTTTCAATGCTTCCGGACATAATTTAAGATTGTCTCTTGACACTAGTACAGATGATAAGCCCCCGTTTTTGCTAATGAGACACATTTTAGGATTATCCATTCTTGTTGGTAAAACTGTGTAGGGTACGGCTTCCCACTGATTGTCTAGTTTATTGGTTCGACGATTTCCCTTGAGCACTTGGTCACCCGGTCTTAATGGGGTCGCTAGAGCATTCTGGTTGAAAATTCGCTCTTGTCTTTCTCTAGTTTGCTGAAGGCTTCTTTCCATACTCTCTTGCACTTGGCGATACTGCTTTTGCCGTATGATATCCCAATTGGAGTCTTGGACTTCTGCGTCTGGTTTCAGAATTCCCATTTCTAGATCGATTGGTAATTGGCTGGGTCATGCACGCATAAGGTAAGCTGGGGTGCAATTGGTGGAACTCACCGGGACATGATTATACAGATCCACCAAGTCAGGCAATTTCTCTGGCCATTGATTCCTTTCTGCCTCAGGTAAAGTCTTTAGTAGTTCTATTACAATATGGTTCATCTTCTCGCATAAGCCGTTTGTTTGTGGATGATAGGCCGCCGTCCGGATCTTTTTGCAACCATACATATTACAGAATTCTCTGAAGATCTCTGATTCAAAGGCTGTACCTTGGTCGGTGAGAACCTGTTCCGGATATCCATGGGGTCTACAAAAGTACGTTTGGAACGCTTTGGCTGCTGTTTTTGCTGTCAGATCTTTTACGGTACTACTACCAAGAAGTGTGAATAATGGTCCACGATGGTCAAGGCATAGACATAGCCGGACCGGCTTGGTGTCAACTTCACGTGGTCCATGGCTACAAGTTCAAGTGGTTGTTTGGTGATTATGGGCTGCAGTGGTGCTCTTTGGTTCTTTTGATCGTTTCTTCTGAGGTTGCACGGGCCACAATTTCTGCACCACTGTTCGATTGATTTTCTCATCCCGACCCAATAAAATCTTTCCCTTAGAAGTACTTCTAACTTTTTCCAACTGAAGTGACCAGCACCATTATGGTAAGCTTCGAGGACCATCTTGACATCTTGTTTAGGCACGATAATCTGCCAAACCAATTCATGTGTTTTCGGATTGGTGTACCTTCTACAGAGCTTCCCTTGATACAGGAACATTTTGCCTCTCTCTTTGATGTGTCTCTTCTGGGGCATCCTCATCGGGATATGCACTTTGCTCAGTTAACAGTTCCTTCACCAACTTCTCAGCCGAATTGCTGTCTTGGGTGTCAGCCCATCTATGGTGTGCTAACGGATTAAAATTCACCTCTTGTTGTTTCTGATAGGTACTTGACTGATGATGTTTTGCCTTGGGATGATGGAAGGCTGGTAGTTCAATTTCTTCAAGCTCCCCCGTTTCTTCTTCTACATCTTTCAAGTGTGGCATCCGGGATAGGGCATCGGCATTTCCATTCTTGCGACCTGCTCGATACTTGATCTTGAAGTTGTAATTAGATAACCGGGCTATCCATCGCTGTTCTAACGCACCTAATTTGGCTGTGTCCAGGTGGGTCAACGGATTGTTGTCAGTATAGACAATAAATTCTGCAGCAGCCAGATAGTGTTTGAAACGTTCAGTCACAGCCCAAACTACTGCCAGTAGTTCCAATTTGAAGGAGCTATAATTTTCTGGATTTCTTTCAGTAGGCCGGAGCTTTCTACTTGCAAAGGCGATGACTTTCTCCCGACCTTCTTGCTTTTGTGACAGCACCGCTCCTAGTCCCACATTACTGGCATCGGTGTAGAGGATGAAAGGTTGATGGTAATCTGGGTATGACAGAACCTCTTCTCCGGTTAGTGCCTTCTTTAGTTGTTCAAAGGAGTCTTCCCTTTCATCGTTCCACTGAAAAGGAGGGTATCGGTTTGAAGGTTTCTTCGTCTGCCCTACCAAGGCGTCTTGCAAGGGTGCTGCCAATTTGGTAAATCCTTTTATAAATCTGCGATAGTAACCCACCAATCCCAGGAATTGCCTCACTTCTTTTGCGTTGGTAGGTCTTGGCCAATCCCTTATGGCGCTTATTTTCTCGGGATCCGGTGCTACTCCCTCCGAACTCACGATGTGTCCCAGGTACTGTACCTTTGGCTTGAGAAGGTGACATTTGGATGGCTTGATTTTCATGCCATACCTGGATAAGGCTTCGAACACTTCTGCCAGGTCTATTAAGTGTTGTTCGTAAGTCTTTGAGTAGACGATCACATCATCTAGGTACAGGAGGACGGTCTCGAAGTTCTTGTGTCCGAGGCAGCATTCCATCAGCCGCTGGAAGGTACCGGATGCGTTGCAGAGTCCGAATGGCATGCGATTAAATTCACATAGACCCATTGGTGTGGTGAATGCCGTCTTTTCCTTATCTCTCTCAGCCACAGGGACTTGCCAATACCCGCTTGTTAAGTCTAAGGTGGAAAAATAATTAGCAGATTTCAAAGCAGTCAAGGACTCTTCTATCCTAGGCAAGGGGTAGGCGTCTTTATGGGTGATGTTATTAATCCGCCGGTAGTCTACGCACATTCTCATGGTTCCGTCCTTTTTTTTGACAAGCACTAGAGGGGCCGCCCAGGGGCTACAGCTGTCTCTTATTACCCCGGCCTGTTTCATCTCCCTCAGCATATCTTTTGCACATTGATAGTGAGCGGGCGGTATGGGTCTATATCTTTCTTTTATTGGGGGATGGTCACTGGTGGGGATTGTGTGTTCTACCCCTTCTATCCGTCCGAAGTCCAATGGGTGTTTACTGAAGACTTGTTCATATTCCGTCACTAGCCTATACACCCCTTGTTTTTGATGGGTAGGTGTTGAATTTATGCCCACGTGTAGCTGTTGACACCAATCCTCCAATTCTCCGTCTGAGCCGTTGCCTTCCACCTGACAGGTTGGTTCTAAGGGCTCAATGGTTGTGATGGCATTGTTGTCAACAGTATATAGCTTTGCCACTGTAGCATACCTTGGCAAAGTGACCTCTTCCTCTCCACAGTTCAAAAGTCGTACCGGCACTCGTCCCCGGTGTACCTCGACTACCCCTCGTGCTGTGAGTATAGTGGGCCTGCTGTCGGTGTACACTGGTTCTATTAAGGCTTGATAATCTCGTCCCTTAGTACCAATGGCTGCTCTACACCATACCAGCATTTCTGTTTTTGGTGGGATTACAATAGATGTTGGATCACTTACCCTCACACTGCCGATTTCTCCACCTGCAACTTCTACCTGTTGCCTTAACATCAATACATTTATTTCCCTTTGGAGAACTCTCTGCTGGCAGGATTGGGCAGTTTCAGCAATTTGCTGTAAGACAGAAATGACTTCGGAAAAGCAGTTCTCTAACACATTCATTCCTATCAATATAGTTGGTTCACAGTTCCGCCGGTCAACATCAACAACAATTATGCCCTGTTTCTTCAATTCTACCTTACCAATCTTTATGGTCATCTCCCTGAATCCTAGTTTCGGTACCAACTTACCATTACTGGCCCATATACCTAGTCCAACATCAGACGGCCCTTTATCAATATCTGCATCAGCCCAGTACCTCTTATAAAGGATATACGGTATAGATGAAATCTGGGAACCTGTGTCCAGCAAAGCGTTGAGGGGCATTCCGTCCAGCACGATAGGGATAATGGGTCGTCCTCCGATGTACCTGTCGTGCCAGGGTGTTGGGCCTTGAAAGTTCATTCCTGCGAAGCGGCCCGCATTCCCAGGGGATTCCCGTTTAAATCACAATCTCGTGCAAAGTGGCCTGGCTGCTGGCAATGGCGGCAAATGGGCTGTCCATCCGGTTGGTAGCGGTCGCGGGGTTGTCCTCTGCATGTCGGGTATCTCTGGGGTCTCATCCATGGAACATCTTCTCTACGGTTTGCCAACTCCATCTTGGGTCCTCTCATCTCCTGCATGGTTTTAGCCATTGAAGCAACAACATCAGTTAAAGAGTCAAGCTTTTGTTGAAGAGCCTCATTAGTACTGGGCCCCAGGGGCTTAGCAATGGCCCCGGACATAGCTGATGTCACTAGTACTCCCTGTTGTTGAGGAGCCTCTGCCATGGGTTGCGCAGGCTCCTGATCCCGAGGTGCCTCTGCCAGCTGGAGACGTATAACGCTCTCCTTTAATTGGGCAAATGTCAATTCAGGGTTCTTAAAAGCAAGCATGCTCACATGCCCCCGGTGAGAAGGGGTGTAGAGTCCCTCAATAAATTGATCTCTTAGCAGTTTATCCGCTCCGGTGTTAAAAATGGGTTCAGCCAGTGTAAGTGATTTAAGGGCTTCCTGCAGGTTTAAGGCAAAGTCTCTCACGCCCTCATTAACTTTTTGTTTGCAATTAAAGAATCGTACTTTAGCTTTGCTGCTGGCAGTGGTTTCAAATGTAGCTTTTAATCCAGCAAATATGCGTTCAACAGTGCCTTTCAGATCAGTTGCCCATGCTGTGACTTCTCGCTTAGCATGGCCACTTAACTGCATCATCAGGAGACTAACACGCTGAACTTCACCCACGGGGAACATGTCAAAATGGGCCAGCATCTTTTCTCTGAAATCGTCAAGGGTATTAGGCTCACCTTCATACATTGGAAGCCATGGGCCACCCGGGGTATATCGCATCAGCACCGGCATGATGGGCACCACTCCTTGCACCGCTACGCTACCGGACTCTCTATCAACACTCTGTCTTTCAGCTGCATTAGCATCGCCGGGTGTTGCGGCGTCTCCGTGCTGCGACATACTGTGCCCCCTTAGTTAATCCGGACCCTTCCGGTCCTCCGCTTCCATCGGGATAGTGTAGATTCGTTCCGCTGTGCAGCAGGATCGGTTTTCCCCTTGCTCTGACGTCAGAGCGCTCAGCTTGGTGCCGCTCACAATGACACGCCCCCTGCTGCTCTCACTCGTCGCGCGCTCTGTAATGGCGGATTCTGAAGTTTTTCAGTTAGACTGGGGCTCAGGTGATGGCGTAGCTCAATTAACAGTCTCGTGCCTAACGGTTATGAGGTGATTACCTCAGGGGAGGGCGGCCATCTTTACTCCATTATAACCAATGGGGAAAAGTCACTTTCAATAGTTTTCAATGGGGAATGGATTTTTCTTTAATAAAGTCAATTTTCAAGATTTTTCATCCAAGTTTTCACAGTTTTGGACTCCAATCACGGCACACAATACCCGGTATACGGGCTGGCTATATCCTGTTCGTGACGCCAATTGTGACGCCCAGGAGACCGGGATACCCAGCACCGGACCAATGGGGTCTGTCTCTTGAGGGGGATGTCACGGGTGGCTTGACCCGGTGCTGTGGCCTCAGGCAATGCACAGTGTAAGGGGTATCGTGAGGGAACAGGCACTTACTTGATCAGCAGCAGGTTCTCCCAGCGGTGATGATCCCGATCCTGGATATTGACTATTGTCCAAATGAAAGACTGAGGCACTGAAACGTTTAACCAGTTTACTTCAACATAAAAGGAATTACAACCAGTCCTGTCACCGGAGTCTGTATGGGAACTCTGAGTTACTTTGACCCTGCCGGGGTCTTCGCCTCTTATTGTACGCAATTTCTGTGTGGCCCTGCTGCTGTATGTGAACTGGCTGCCGGCCCAATCTGTCCCCTCCGGGTCCTGGTTCGACGGGCAACCCGAGTCCTTTTATCGGCTTACCCCCTCCAGGAGTACCGCTGAACTCTGTGTCTGTTGCTGCGTCCGACCCTAGTGAAGCTGATATCACCTCACGTTTTTCCGGTTGCTGTATTATATATAATGCATACAGCCACGGATCCGGTATCCGTCTTTGCGCCTGTTCTGGGTAGTGATTAATGCTACCCGGTTCTCACAATGTCCTTTTTCTCTATCCCTCTTCTCCTCAGGCCGGTGATTTGGGCCTGGAAACAGTCACAGGGCTGTTAGAGATTCAGCTGTATGACCTCTCACTTTCAGCTCCTTAGCCCAACTGCCCTACTGCCAGTTCTTCTCTCAGACCAGAATGGATCAAGGGGAGTCTCTGGAGCTCCCCCTTCTGGCCGGAGGAGGTAGTGCAGTCTTGCTATTTTAGCATTTGTATTCAGTGTCAGTAACTATATTTGTGGCAAATACCTCTAGGGGTGCCACACATGCTTGTCAGTTGTCAGGTTCCCCAGGTCCGCCCATCTGCTTGTCTACTCTGTACCCATCTGCTCTTACCTGTCTGTGCTCATCTGCACATACCTGTCTGTGCTCTTCTGTTCATCAGCCGGTCCAGCCCACACCTGCCAGTGCTTTTCTGTTCCTCAGCTGGTTCCATAGTCATCCTTCAGGCAGCAGCAGCTTACTCACTGTAGGGGGCAGCTGCCACTTTCTATAGGTCAGCCATGGAGTAGCACCTGATGACACCTCCTTGCCCCTCCGTGGGTCACAGTTTTTGTTTCCTGCCACTTATCCGAGTTGGAATTTGGTAGGCCACCTAGTTATGCCCCTGAGGCTTTTAGAGGGATACTGACAGTGGTTCCACCTCCTTGCCCATGACAGTCTCCATCTGCTGGGTTTGCTGTACTGGAAGAGGTGTCAGTCCCCATTATACTGGTTCTACTCTATTGCAATTGATGCCACCTTGTTGATGTCTGCAACTAATTTTTGTAAAGGTACCTTCACACTCAGCGACGCTGCAGCGATACCGACAACGATGTCGATCGCTGCAGCGTCGCTGTTTGGTCGCTGGAGAGCTGTCACACAGACAGCTCTCCAGCGACCAACGATCCCGAGGTCCCCAGGTAACCAGGGTAAACATCGGGTTATTAAGCGCAGGGCCGCGCTTAGTAACCCGATGTTTACCCTGGTTACCAGCGTAAAAGTAAAAAAAACAAACACTACATACTTACCTACCGCTTTCTGTCCCCGGCGCTCTGCTTCTCTGCACTCCTCCTGTACTGGCTGTGAGCACAGCGGCCGGAAAGCAGAGCGGTGACGTCACCACTCTGCTTTCTGGCTGACCGACGCTCACAGCCAGTACAGGAGGAATGCAGAGAAGCAGAGCGCCGGGGACAGACAGCGGTAGGTAAGTATGTAGTGTTTGTTTTTTTTACTTTTACGCTGGTAACCAGGGTAAACATCGGGCTACTAAGCGCGGCCCTGCGCTTAGTAACCCGATGTTTACCCTGGTTACCAGTGAAGACATCGCTGGATCGGTGTCACACACGCCGATCCAGCGATGTCTGCAGGGAGTCCAGCGACGAAATAAAGTTCTGGACTTTCCTCAGCGACCAACGATCTCCCAGCAGGGGCCTGATCGTTGGTCGCTGTCACACAGAACGATTTCCTTAACGATATCGTGGCTATGTCACAAAAAGCAACGATATTGTTAACGATATCGTTATGTGTGAAGGTACCTTAAATATGTAGACTCCTGGTTGGGTCTCCTTCATGTGTGTTGCCTGTTATTGTAGGACTCTGAGACCGTCAGTCCTCCACTTCCTTGGAGTCAACTACCCATGTTACTATTCTTACATTTTTCTGACAATAGTAGTCTACAAAATTTATATGATAATTGTTCCATCTGAGTGCGGCTGAAAGCAGGTTGAACTGTTGCATGTGATATCAGGGCTCCCAGCACAGGAGGCCTACACTGTTCCATCATCCACCTCATCTTACTGTGATATTCAATTGAAAGCTGTGAATGCTGGCCCAGATCCCAATAACTCATGCCTGCCTGATTGCTGCAGTGCCATGCTACAATTTATGCATTGAGGCTACTTTCCTGGCATCTGTCCCTCATTTGATATGTTTTGGCAGCTTTTGGGGCCGTTATAAACTGTTGTGAATGTGTTTGTTTTTGCCTCGCATTGACTTGAATGGTGTTCAATTATTTTCTGCGAATATTCGACGAATAAATAGGTGAATATTGTAAATTCGGCGATTGTAATCCAAACCGAACATGAAATATCCGCATATCTCTATTGACTATTGCTTTCATAAACACTACCACCTACCCTACGAACACCTTGAACACCGAGCCCAATACCCCAACCACCACAGCCTCGCTATTTTCCAGTCATGCTGCTGAGATAATGTGGTAAGAGCACAGTATTAGCTAACAAAATTCGATTTTAAACTCTGCACCAGCTGTGCAAACAGTTGAATTTCAGTGGCAGTAAATGACAAGGTGAAATATGACATGCTGAATCGTGTTAGTTACAGAAGAAAGAATTGTTTGTGGATGAGGCCTCTATAACAGACTAGACACTACAAACAATTTGAAAGTGATATGCTCCCTACTTTACGACGTTAGTAACACAAGAATTTTGTTTTAGTGTGAGTGGTGTTAGGGTTGGTGGAACGCACCGAATATATTCACCACGGATCCACTGTGCAGGAAAGAACCTGCTGCTAAGTTAGGCGGTGAAGTAAATTAGTATAAACAAACTCTGTTACTTCACAGAGCCCGAAGTAAAGAGAACGCTGTGCCCTGTTTAGCTCACAGGGAACAGAGCTACGGAGTAGAGCCGACAGTGGTCATGCAGTCCAAACCAAACACGCTGCTCCTCTCCGGTGGAGGCGGAATTCTAATGGCTATTAGCCAGCCCTGAATTCACTCATAAGAAACTCCTTGCCGGAGGTGCCAGCATTCTAGGGGCTTATTTCAGCCAGGTCCCTGACTGCATACACACAAAAACTCCTCGCCGGAGGTGCCAGCATTCTAGGGGCTTATTTCAGCCAGGTCCCTGACCACACACATGACCACACTGGCGCTGAGCTCGTACATATTTGATACTAGCGCATGGCCATTCGGTCATGAGAACCTTTTATAGCTGCAGCAACTTCAGGACCTTCCCAGAAGGACCAATGGAAGGCTGCCACAGAACTTGATCAGGTACAGGGCCTTCCTGGAGGACCAATGGAAGTTGCTGCAGTACCTGAGCATGTGACCCTAGACCTCCACTGAGAGATTTTACCCTGGGCATGCTCAGTGTGTGTGCAGCGCCCCAGTGGTCTGGTCGTTGCAGTAACATCGCTCTGCCACTAAGGGGAGTGATGGTACGTCTGATGGCACTGAAGGGATTCTACTGATCAGGTATCATTAGCACACATTACACTTCACACTCCGGCCACTAGGGGGAGCAAAAGGCTTATTTATTGGGCCACTTCTCTCATTGGTAAAACTAGGGTTCGGACAGGAAGTTAGGCAGAACGAAGCCAGGGAGAGCTCCAGGGAGGACCTGTCAGAACTGGGAAATCTGGCAGGTACCTAGGGAAAGGACAGATTGTTACAGAACCGTGCCTGCACTACCTTGCGGCGGTATCCTAAGAAAGAGACACGAAGCGAAGGATATTGTGGAACAGTGAGAAACGAGATCAGCACAAAGGAGATCCAGTAGGAGTCGTGCCCCGAGAACGGCAACATCTTACTGAGGCGCATAGTCGGTGGCCGGAGCACCGAAGAAGTAACAGTCTCCATGCATTACTTCAAACAGCAGCAGGACAGTTAATTACAGGTTGTCTGTCTACCATACAACACCTAAGAAGAACATAGGAGGCAATCGTGGGAGAGGGGCGACACTAGGGTTCCAGAATAACTCCAGGCCTACCTGTCATAAAGGTGCGTCCTAGCCATAACATACCTGGGGGGACGGAGAAGAGAAAGATCTAGAACGAACGAGAACAGAAGTTGTGAGGACTATCCTGAATGCTCAGCAGGGAAGCACTACAACACACAGGCGCTAGTGGGTAGACACTGATTTCCACCTGCAAAGGGAACTCTGGATGTGCCTTCGGACCGGCCGGTCTCAGACAGCCCTGTTGAAAGTGCCCTGGATTGAGGATCCTGAAACCTTCAGTAAAAGGTAAAGAAACTGAACCCTGTGTCCTCGTTATTCCTTGCACTACGCACCATCACCCTTTATTGGACGCCCCTTAGCAGGGTCACGGACCGGGTCCAGCCACCGTGGCAACCCCAGAACTGAGACAGAAAGGACCGGTACCAAGTAACCTGTGGCCCTGTGTATGGGGGCGATCCATGTGCAAAGCAGGACTTAGTCCTAAAAAAGCCTGCTCGTCGCAGACCAGAGCAGGGTACAATAGCAGAGCCTGGAGAGGCAGCAGTAACCCTTTGCACAGTATCAGATTCAATGAGACGCTGGGACCAACGTCTCCACTTAGCAGGCTCCACTGCGGCCGATGCAGAATGGGAGACCGCAGCAGACATGGTTCGAGATTCCCCCTGTGCAGCGGCGGGAACTTGACTCCTAACAGGTGGTGCCTGTATAAACTAGAAGATATGCTCAAAATAATTTCAAATTCATATTTATCCTGCTGTATCACGTTTGTAAAACCTCAAAAATGTTGTTTTTTCTATGTGCAATAGCTCTGCACACACAACAATTTCACCCCCACAAAATTACAATGTGGGATATAACGGGCTGTATCACATTTAGCAACAGAAATTTTATTTTTGATTATGTGTGTGAGCTCTGCAGGCAGCTTAATTTCAACCCAACAAAATGACAACAACAGGCTGTATCACGTTTTGCAACAGAAGCAATTATAATTTTTTTTTTAAATGAGTTAGGTCTACAGACAGCTTCATATCACCGCCAAAAAATTACAATGTGGAATAAGGCGGGCTGTATCATATTTAGCAACAGAAAAAAATTACATTTTTTTTAAATGTGCATGAGCTATGCACACTATGGAATTTCACCGCTACTAAAAAACAAGGTGCGATATGGCATGGTGAATCATGCTAGCCACTGCCCCCCAAAATTATTTCTTAATTCACAACACCTCAAATCACAGAACTATCTCACAACAGCACTAAATGACAAAGTGGGATACGGCATGCTGTTTCACATTTAGCTAGTGAAAAAATTAGATTTAGAACACATGGAGCACAATAGAAGCAGTGCACAACACACTTGCATGACATGTGCCATGTCATGTGCCATGCTGGCTTTGTCTGTGGACCTCAGTAATGGCAAAAAAAATGCTGGAAGGTTGATTTCACAGCCATACTGGATATTAGCTAGCTAAACTATCTTAGTAAGGAACAACCGCCTAGCTAACTACCTAAAATCTAGATGCTAACACTGCCAGCATCAGAAGCAGCCTCGCTGCACTGTTACAGTGTCAAAATGGAGCTAAAACAAGATGTCTGGTCTTTATATTGAGAGGGACATGTGATTTCAGCAGGCGATGACACAAGCCATCAGGACATTGTGGATGTTTACTGCGACCTGATCAGCTAGCCGCAATGTGCACACATAAAATTAGAGAGAAAAATTACTGTTTACAAGCAGGCGGTGCCTCTGAGCTCTGCATACACCCCCCATCATAAAACACAAGCCCCTTGCTTATGATATACCACCGTTATCATAGCAAAAGTGCTGAAAATACTTTTGTGGCAATGCAAATATTTTATGGCACTTTTTACCCAATGTTTCCGATTTTTCCCTATTTTATAACATTTTGCTCGTGTTTCCGATCACAAATCCGAATGTGCCATATTCGTTCCAAATTTATGTTTGGCTACTGTTTTCCAAACAAACTTGCTAATCATTAGTCATTGTCTGTCCTGATGCTGGTTCTGCGAGAGCAAGAAGTTTCTGCCCTTTCCTCCTTTGGAGTGGCTCCAACATCCTGTTTTCCATTTCCTCATGTACTGAGGAGCTTGGCTTTGTGGGGAATGAAATGATCTATTTCTCAAGTTTTTCAGTTGCAGTAAAAAAATGTCATATCTCATGCTTTTTCCAGCAACTTGTCCAACGCTGAACCGAACATTTATTCTCCTAGGAAAGGAATAGAGCAAAATTTGATCTTGTAAGCTACATCTCCATTCCATATCTTTAGTCAAAGCGCTCACCTAGTTGAAATTGACAAAACAGTTCATCTCACAGCTATTTTGACTGACTCTGATGAGACATTACCAAAGAATTCTGTGACTTTCTCTAGAAGTGACCATACTGAGATGATCCTCAAGTTATTTCAGCTATCGTAAAATGGATTTTGACACACATGTAGACACCACATTAATTCTCAGTAAAGCTGCTGAGGTCTCACAGGATTTCTTCAGCAGACTGTCCATCTTCCGATATATCAGGTCTCTAAGCTGTGAAGAATCTTCAAATGACAAAGTCATGTTTTTAGCCACCTTAATCACATGGATGTACATCTTCGGTATTTCCGACCAACAACTGAACATCTCTTCCTCAAATGGAAATCCATCTTTTAGTTCATTAAGGGCACTTAATGGGGTCAAGGACAAGGATTGTGAAAAGGTGGCTAGGGAAGACTGAATCTCCTGGTGGACCATCCCCTTTATTTCTTCCATTAAGGAGGGCTGCTCCTAAGGAGCTGTTTTATCCATGCAGTTTTATCCATGCAACCCTGACCCAGTCATTTTGTTAAAGGAAGATGTGAGCTTTCTAACACATATGGCACATTTTCAGGTTGACTTCTAATCTTTACTTTTTAGTGCAAGATCCTTGTCACCCTGAACACCCTGAAAGAGATTGCAGAAGCGTGAAAAAACAATATATTAGATCAGAAATCATGCTCAAAACAAACCTACCCATGACAAGACACTTCCTGGAACTGGGTTTGTGCTGTGCTCTGCAGACGCAGAGCGGGAAGAAAGAACACCCTCGATAACCACAGGATAGGTGCCACCAATCCAGATCATTTATAATTAAGTGACCAGGACCTCAGCACAGCATCCTTTGTGGGATGAGACTCCTCCTCACAGTCTCTTTGGTGTAGGCAAGGGAGGACCCCTGGTAAACAATGGCACGGATCTTGCACAGCCCTGCTGAATCCTCCATGCAAATAGAGATAGAAAGCAGAAATCCAGCTGTGCCTAAATGGCGCCGAAGGACATGTGACCGCACCTGAAGTCACTTCTGGTACTCACACAGTGAATCATGGAGAGGGGAGGAGGGCTAAGGAGGGCTGAAGAGCTCAGGGAGATCCCTAGCCAAAAACCATCTTGCTTTACCTGGAGGTGCTGGAAGAATGGCAAGGTCCTGTATCCCAGAGAAAACAGGAGGAGCTGAAAAGACCAGAAGGCATTAGCTATCGTCTTCAGCTGTCGGGACTTAGAATATTGAGTGCAGTCTCTGTTGTCAGCCACAGAGAATTACATGATGACATCCTCATTCCCATTAGGGACAGGAAGAACACTGGATATAGAAAATGGGGTGGGGCTATTTGACTTTGTGTTTCCTGTTCCTAATTCGGCTGGGAGTCAACCTCTGGTGGTGCTGTTGTGAAGGATGACTTGAAAAAAAAAATCTTACAGTATTTTAGGCAGTTATAGATGTGTATCCGATGTTTTAGATTCATTGTTTTCTGTCATTCTAAATGTAAATTTTGTTTTCATAGATGTGCTTTGTGGATATATGTATTCCTTAATTCCTCCATTCAAGGAGTTAAAGTACAGTAATGTATGCTTTACCTCCTACTGTCCCTCCTCTTACAGCTCAATCAGAGAGACTGCAGAATCTACACTGTAAGATTGGATCCACATTTATCTGGTAGTACATTATAAGTTCCATCTAACATTTAACAAAAAATAAGGGAAACTGATGGAGTAACTAAACACATCATTTGCACTGGGATCATTCCCACCTTTACGACACATCATTTGCTGTGCCAGAAAGCAGCAGGTGTTTGTCCAAGTCCAGATTACAACATTTTATGTAGAATTGTGATTTAAGCTTAGAGCAACACTTAAGAGTAAATGGAGTAAAAGTCTCATATCAACCAGTGCATTCTAGCATCAGTTGTGATCCGACTGAATTGATGTACCTTATGTGGCAGAAATATTTAGATTATTCCCTACTCCCCTGATTTCTGCAACTTCAGTTTTTGTAATTTACAGTGTGTTAAGGTCCATTTGCACAGCACTATTATGAATGATTGCTATTAAGAATGCTCATTAATAATAATCATACAAGCTCTATATCAGCAGACAAATGAGCAAAACGTTCATCCTTGTGGTGAAATGATGCTTTGGACTTTTTCAAGAGATCATCCTTATTGGCAGCACATCGTTCTGTGCAAGCAGAACCTGAAGCCGCAAAAAACAGCAGCAACCTACAGAACAATCCATTAGAAATTCTGCAGTGCACATCTGTAGTGGGCCTGTTTAAACAGCCTCTTCAATGACTGCTTGTCAGGAAACAAGCAGCTGACTGGCAGTCTTTTAGTGCCGTACTGTAATGCCTACCATGGAGAGGACTAGTGCAAGCCACTCCGCTTACTAAATTCCATGGAAAATTGTCCCTCACCCGTTAACCCTTATACAGGGATTTAGACATAAACAGGGGCCCCTGAGCTGTGGACATTAAATAAGCTGCTTTTCCGTGGTGCAAATTTGCAGGAGTGGTCAGATAGCTGGGTCAGTATAAAATCAAAGGATGCAAGAATACTCAATAAAGTAATCCAAGGTCAAAAATTTGAAATAAACACAATATACTGGAGCTGAACTAAAGGTCTGAACCAGAAGACGCACAGGGCTATATCTGGCAGCTTCCAGCAGTAAGCTTGAAGTTAACTAGGGTGTGGTGCTTTCCAGTTGGCTCGACATCACACACCCATATTACCAAACTGGATGGCCCTGCATGTGCCAGCCATCTTAATCTTAGAAGTTGGACAGAGTCTGAACTGTACAGAGCTTCTGGTTCCAATGTCTCTTTTACCACCAGTGCCATTTGCAGAATGGATACGTGGCATCTGGAGACAGAAGCAGACATTGCAGGAGGAGGCCCTGGTGGAGATGGGACTTGTACACAATTTTATGTAAATGAACCTTTACTAGGATGATTTCCTCATATTTAGGTTACATTCGCACGTTCAGTATTTGGACAGTCTTTTTCATCAGTATTTGTAAGCCAAAATCGGGAGAGGAAAAGAATAATAGAAACATGGCACCACCTCTGTATGTCTCTTCAACTCTTGCTTTTGGCTTACAAATATTGATATAAAATACTGACCAAATACTGAACTTGTGAATATGGCCTTTCATCGAGGCTGCTGCTGGAAATTGTCATTTAAATATGTGTTTTCATGGCAACAAACCTCTTTATTATTTGATAGTATATGGGGAAATATTTTTGTTTATCATCTCTTTCAAAGATGGTAAACTATACCATTACTTCATTGTAAAAATTTGGAGAACTATATGTTCCTTCAATAGTATTTCCCTTTTGGCAATAATTGGGAAGAGAGACAGCAAATGTGAATGTAACGGCATGCTAGATAAAACTGAAGTATGTCCTGAAAAAACAAAATATTTCCAGTGGTTACCACTCACTATTATTAAAATAACAACTAAAAAAATAAATCAATAAAAAGAAATATAGAACCTTTCAGAGGTTAATTTAATCCCTGCGGTTCAATTACAGATCGTTCTTCAAGCCAAACTCTTGTTAAAGGACACTGTCTTTACTTAGCTTGAAAATTTCAAACATTATCTATAAAATACAGCTTTGATTTCTAATATTTTCAGAGAATAAGTAAGAGCTACTGTAATTTGTTTACTTATCACAGTTTCCCACAATAAACATACAGTACAAATGTTCCTTTTGCTGTGTACAAAGTAGACTTCCCACATGAAAAGTCTGAGAATGGACTAATTAAATTAATAGTATAGTGATCAGTCCAAGCTAGCACTGTAAATGAGATCCAGCTGCTCATTGACTGCCAGATCATTTCAACATTTTATGTCATGACATTTGTGGTAGTCTTACTCACTCCACTGCGATCCTTATTTGTTTGATGCAATCTTCTAGGTGGTTCCAGATTGAAAATTAACTGTTTTTTTTACATTAGAAATCTAGCAGATTTAAAATATCAGTCAACTACTAACATACAAAATAATTCACATCTGCTGTAACAAAAATGACTGTAGAAAAATTATCTATAATGGTAAAGCTTCTCGCAATGAGGAAAAGAAAATGCACTAAGGTATTTAAAATCACTACCAATGTAATATATATATATATATATATATATATATATATATACGTATATATATATATATAAATAATAAGAAATTGGATGCATGAACTCAAAATTTTAACACAACATTTCAATAATAAAGTGGCAGATATGCCATATTCAAAAGTTAGGAGACACACGAGTCAAAACTGGCCACAATATATAATCAAAAAATAGTTTTTATTAAATAATCAAACTTACAAGTATATAGTAATCAAAAAAAAAGGAACTATAAAGTGCGTAGCAACTAAATCTGAGGGTACATCCTAGTCACCCATTAATCCAGGACAGGACCCTAATGAGTATAGAACAATAATATATTCGATAATAAATATCAACCTACAAATGCTGCTCACATAAGGGCTATATGGCCTAAAGCCTGTGGTGATCCCAATAGAAAAGAGTATATTCACAGTGGCCACATTCACATTACATGGAACACCACATGCTTCAAGCGTACAATTAGTCACACAAAAGAATCAAATAGTTAAGTTACCCATGTGTGATTAAAGGGTCCTGCCTGGGTCCTGGGTGACGTTCCCCAACGCGCGTTTCGTGTATTATGATTACCGCTTCTTCAGGGGGCGTGGTCTAATACGGATCTACATCCGGTTTAAATAGTGTGCATTACCGATCACATGATCGGGTAATAACGAAGTGCGCAAGCGTGGGACGTCGGACTTGCACCGCACTGCGCTCCAAACCTCATTCCCGGCCCGCACGCCCAGGTCACGTGAGCGAGCTGACATCACGCCCACACCACGTGACCCGGGACAGCCGCCAGGGAGAAGCCAGAACGCAGCTAGGTCCTCTTGCCCGGCCTGCACGCCGAGGTCACGTGAGCGAACAGACATCACACCCACAACACGCGACCCAGGACAGCCGCCAGGGAGAGACCAGAGCGCAGCTAGGTCCTCATACCCGGCCTGCACACCAAGGTCACGTGAGCGAGCAGACATCACGCCCACAACACGCGACCCAGGACGGCCACCAGGGAGAAGCCAGAGCGCAGCTAGATCCAAGTACCTGCGTACATATATATATGAATAAAGTGAATAAAGTGACAGTGCTAATAAAGTGCGTAAGTGAACTTATTGTGCTGGTAACACATAAATGTGCCCATTTACCTAATATAGGAAATGGGCTATATAGGTTCCTCTGAGTGTTGAGTCCCCATTATTACATCAGTGGATGTTTTAACACCACTGCAGAATAAATCTAAAAGGCTTAAAGTGATAAAAGGGCATAGAGTGATTACAAGTAAACATACCATGACAAAATAACCAATGATACCTCACTGGTGTGTTGTTTTAAATGCAAACTAAATGACTAGTGACTCATGCATAAAAACTAACCAGATGGGCCACAATATCCCAAATAGATGGATACAAGATCATGATGCACATAAACACTAACTAAAAAGAAAAAAATTTAAAATATAAAGACATGCATGCTTAGTGAACCGCTGGTGTATGGGACATATATCTGTATGGAAATCACATGTGCTCAATTATTCACTGTTGACTAACAAATCACATACGCCATCTAATGTTTCCAACATGTAAACATCTGATGTCCTTAGTGTTGAATGTTATATCATTTCCGATCTTTGATTTTTTCCGGACGACCTTAAGGATTCTTCAATCACTGGGTTTATCCAATCGGTAGTCATCAACATCAGCAGCCTTATAAGCGTGGATGTAAATATATGCACACTAAAATAAAAAAAATAAAAAGATACCATATTAAAACCGATGGCATATGACAGAGACAAAGAAGAGACCCTACTTAGGGAATGTCCCCAAAGATGACCACTTTACAGGAAAGAGGAGAACCCATGGGTTTCATTAAGTCCCATGGGTGCCATGGTACCCAGTATGCTGATCCACCGACATTCTCTTTGGGCTAAAATACGTCCAATATTGCCCCCTCTGATACCACATTGAATGTGGTCAATACCACGTGCCATTAAGGATCTGGGGTCACATCCATGATGTTGTTTGTAATGTCGTGGTATAGTTTTAAGTTTAGTCAAGTCCGTCTCATCCCTCGCTGCCACTATATTACGCACATGTTCACGTATGCGTGTACCCAAGCATCGAGATGTTAACCCTACATAAATTTTGGGGCAACTGCATACAGCGTAATATACAACTTGTGTGGTGTTGCACGTTATATGATAGTTGATGGGAAAAAATTTTCCCATCAACTGATTCAAAAGTGGCCATGCGAGAAATGTTCGGACATGAAATACAATCACCACATGGAAAACATCCCTTGGGTGGTCCACATGGAAAACTGGTGATTGTATTTCATGTAATATAGTGGCAGCGAGGGATGAGACGGACTTGACTAAACTTAAAACTATACCACGACATTACAAACAACATCATGGATGTGACCCCAGATCCTTTATGGCACGTGGTATTGACCACATTCAATGTGGTATCAGAGGGGGCAATATTGGACGTATTTTAGCCCAAAGAGAATGTCGGTGGATCAGCATACTGGGTACCATGGCACCCATGGGACTTAATGAAACCCATGGGTTCTCCTCTTTCCTGTAAAGTGGTCATCTTTGGGGACATTCCCTAAGTAGGGTCTCTTCTTTGTCTCTGTCATATGCCATCGGTTTTAATATGGTATCTTTTTATTTTTTTTATTTTAGTGTGCATATATTTACATCCACGCTTATAAGGCTGCTGATGTTGATGACTACCGATTGGATAAACCCAGTGATTGAAGAATTCTTAAGGTCGTCCGGAAAAAATCAAAGATCGGAAATGATATAACATTCAACACTAAGGACATCAGATGTTTACATGTTGGAAACATTAGATGGCGTATGTGATTTGTTAGTCAACAGTGAATAATTGAGCACATGTGATTTCCATACAGATATATGTCCCATACACCAGCGGTTCACTAAGCATGCATGTCTTTATATTTTAAATTTTTTTCTTTTTAGTTAGTGTTTATGTGCATCATGATCTTGTATCCATCTATTTGGGGATATTGTGGCCCATCTGGTTAGTTTTTATGCATGAGTCACTAGTCATTTAGTTTGCATTTAAAACAACACACCAGTGAGGTATCATTGGTTATTTTGTCATGGTATGTTTACTTGTAATCACTCTATGCCCTTTTATCACTTTAAGCCTTTTAGATTTATTCTGCAGTGGTGTTAAAACATCCACTGATGTAATAATGGGGACTCAACACTCAGAGGAACCTATATAGCCCATTTCATATATTAGGTAAATGGGCACATTTATGTGTTACCAGCACAATAAGTTCACTTACGCACTTTATAGGCACTGTCACTTTATTCACTTTATTCATATATATATGTACGCAGGTACTTGGATCTAGCTGCGCTCTGGCTTCTCCCTGGTGGCCGTCCTGGGTCGCGTGTTGTGGGCGTGATGTCTGCTCGCTCACGTGACCTTGGTGTGCAGGCCGGGTATGAGGACCTAGCTGCGCTCTGGTCTCTCCCTGGCAGCTGTCCTGGGTCGCGTGTTGTGGGCGTGATGTCTGTTCGCTCACGTGACCTCGGCGTGCAGGCCGGGCAAGAGGACCTAGCTGCGTTCTGGCTTCTCCCTGGCGGCTGTCCCGGGTCACGTGGTGTGGGCGTGATGTCAGCTCGCTCACGTGACCTGGGCGTGCGGGCCGGGAATGAGGTTTGGAGCGCAGTGCGGTGCAAGTCCGACGTCCCACGCTTGCGCACTTCGTTATTACCCGATCATGTGATCGGTAATGCACACTATTTAAACCGGATGTAGATCCGTATAGACCACGCCCCCTGAAGAAGCGGTAATCATAGGACGCGAAACGCGCGTTGGGGAACGTCACCCAGGACCCAGGCAGGACCCCTTAATCACACATGGGTAACTTAACTATTTGATTCTTTTGTGTGACTAATTGTACGCTTGAAGCACGTGGTGTTCCATGTAATGTGAATGTGGCCACTGTGAATATATTCTTTTCTATTGGGATCACCACAGGCTTTAGGCCATATAGCCCTTATGTGAGCAGCATTTGTAGGTTGATATTTATTATCGAATATATTATTGTTCTATACTCATTAGGGCCCTGTCCTGGATTAATGGGTGACTAGGATGTACCCTCAGATTTAGTTGCTATGCACTTTATAGTTCCTTTTTTTTTTATTACTATATACTTGTAAGTTTGATTATTTAATAAAAACTATTTTTTGATTATATATTGTGGCCAGTTTTGACTCGTGTGTCTCCTAACTTTTGATTATTGGATTTTTGAGTCGCCATATATGTGCGTATTGTATTCTGTACTGACGCTTTTCCTATCTATAGATATGCCATATGTAGCTGAGAAGCTAAATCCAATATGGTTTCTCTTCCTGATGTCTCTTTCACAAAAAAAGAAGATATGTCTGCTAGAATATAGAAGTATAGAAAATAGCAATTTTTCGGTAAGAAATATTAGCAGTTATTACAATTTATTTTTGGGGGGAGAAAGTCATTTTCACATTAATACAAGCTAGTGTTAATCAAATCGCATACAATAACTTGATAGATTGATAACATCAGAGACAGTTTTGGTCGACAACCCTCAGAGCCCTTCCTCCTAACTGCCCAGCCCTCCTCCTCCAAAACAAACTTCTCCACCTTTACAGAAGATCGACTCTCCACTCCACTCCCAAGATCACATCTCCACACCTGTGCACTTGACCCGATCCCATCCCACTTCATCCCAAACCTCACCACAGTCTTCTTTCCAATCCTAACCCATCTCTTCAACCTATCACTAACAACTAGTGTTTTCCACTCAAACTTTAAACATGCCTCAATCATACTTATCCTCAAAAAACCCTCTCTTGACTCATCCTCTGCATCTAGCTATCGCCCCATATCACCTCTCCCCTATGCCTCAAAACTCCTGGAACAACACATCCATCTTGAACTATCCTCCCACCTCTCTTCCTGCTCCCTCTTCGACTGCTTTCAATCTCTCTTCTGGCCACATCACTCCACTGAAACTGCCCTAACTAAAGTCACCAATGGCCTATTAACCCCTTTACCCCCAAGGGTGGTTTGCACGTTAATGACCAGGCCAATTTTTACAATTCTGACCACTGTCCCTTTATGAGGTTATAACTCTGGAATGCTTCAACGGATCCCAGTGAATCTGACATTGTTTTCTCGTGACATATTGTACTTCATGAAAATGGTAAAAATTCTTTGATAGTTCCTGCGTTTATTTGTGAAAAAAACGGAAATTTGGCAAAAATTATGAAAATTTCGCAATTTTCCAACTTTGAATTTTTATGCAATTAAATCACAGAGATATGTCACACAAAATACTTAATAAGTAACATTTCCCACATGTCTACTTTACATCAGCACAATTTTGGAACCAAAATTTTTTTCTTTTAGGGAGTTATAAGGGTGAAAAGTTGACCAGCAATTTCTCATTTCTACAACACCATTTTATTTTAGGGACCACATCTCATTTGAAGTCATTTTGAGGGGTCTATATGATAGAAAATACCCAAGTGTAACACCATTCTAAAAACTACACCCCTCAAGGTGCTCAAAAGCACATTCAAGAAGTTTATTAACCCTTCTGGTGCTTCACAGGAATTTTTTGAATGTTTAAATAAAAATGAACATTTAACTTTTTTTCACAACAAATTTAATTCAGCTCCAATTTGTTTTATTTTACCAAGGGTAACAGGAGAAAATGGACCCCAAACATTGCTGTACAATTTGTCCTGAGTACGCCAATACCCCACATGTGGGAGTAAACCACTGTTTGGGCGCATGGCACAGCTCGGAAGCGAAGGAGCGCCATTTGACTTTTCAATGCAAAATTGACTGGAATTGAGATGGGACGCCATGTTTCGTTTGGAGAGCCCCTGATGTGCCTAAACATTGAAACCCCCCACAAGTGACACCATTTTGGAAAGTAGACCCCCTAAGGAACTTATCTAAAGGTGTGGTGAGCACTTTGACCCACCAAGTGCTTCACAGAAGTTTATAATGTAGAACCGTAAAAATAAAAAATCATATTTTTTCACAAAAATTATCTTTTCGCCCCCAATTTTTTATTTTTCCAAGGGTAAGAGAAGAAATTGGACCCCAAAAGTTGTTGTACAATTTGTCCTGAGTACGCTGATACCCCATATGTGGGGGTAAACCACTGTTTGGGCGGATGGGAGAGCTCGGAAAGGAAGGAGCGCCGTTTGACTTTTCAATGCAAAATTGACAGGAATTGAGATGGGACGCCATGTTGCGTTTGGAAAGCCACTAATGTACCTAAATAGTAGATACCCCTCACAAGTGACACCATTTTGGAAAGTAGACCCCCTAAGGAACTTATCTAGAGGTGTGATGAGCACTTTGACCCACCAAGTGCTTCACAGAAGTTTATAATGCAGAACCGTAAAAATAAAAAATCATATTTTTTTACAAAAATTATATTTTCGCCCCCAATTTTTTATTTTCCCAAGGGTAAGAGAAGAAATTGGACCCCAAAAGTTGTTGTACAATTTGTCCTGAGTACGCTGATACCCCATTTGTGGGGGTAAACCACTGTTTGGGCGGATGGGAGAGCTCGGAAAGGAAGGAGCGCCGTTTGACTTTTCAATGCAAAATTGACTGGAATTGAGATGAGACGCCATGTTGCATTTGCAGAGCCCCTAATGTACCTAAATAGTAGAGACCCCTCACAAGTGACACCATTTTGGAAAGTAGACCCCCTAAGGAACTTATCTAGATGTGTGGTGAGCGCTTTGACCCACCAAGGGCTTCACAGAAGTTTATAATGGAGAGCTGTAAAAATAAAACAAAAATTTTTTCCCACAAAAATTATTTTTAGCCCCCAGTTTTGTATTTTCCCGAGGGTAACAGGAGAAATTGGACCCCAAAATTTGTTGTCCAATTTGTTCTGAGTGCGCTGATACCCCATATGTGGGGGGGAACCACTGTTTGGGCACATGGGAGGGCTCGGAAGGGAAGGAGCTCCATTTGGAATGCAGACTTAGATGGAATGGTCTGCAGGTGTCACATTGCATTTTCATAGCCCCTAATGTACCTAAACAGTAGAAACCCCCCACAAGTGACACCATTCTGGAAACTAGACCCCCTAAGGAACTCATCTAGATGTGTTGTGAGAGCTTTGAACCCCCAAGTGTTTCACTACAGTTTGTAACGCAGAGCCACGAAAATTAAAAAAAAATCTTTCCCCCCAAAATTATTTTTTAGCCCCCAGTTTTGTATTTTTCCAAGGGTAAGAGGAGAAATTCGACCCCAAAAGTTGTTTTCCAATTTGTCCTGAGTACGCTGATACCCCATATGTTGGGGGGAACCACCGTTTGGGCGCATGGGAGGGCTCAGAAGGGAAGGAGTGCCATTTGGAATGCAGACTTAGATGGAATGGTCTGCAGGCGTCACATTGCGTTTGCAGAACCCCTAATGTACCTAAACAGTAGAAACCCCCCACAAGTGACCCCATATTGGAAACTAGACCCCCAGGGAACTTATCTAGATGTGTTGTGAGAACTTTGAACCCCCAAGTGTTTCACTACAGTTTATAACGCAGAGCCGTAAAAATAAAAAATCTTTTTTTTTCCCACAAAAAATATTTTTTAGCCCCCAGTTTTGTATTTTCCCAAGGGTAACAGGAGAAATTGGAACCCAACAGTTGTTGTCCTATTTGTCCTGAGTACGCTGATACCCCATATGTTGGGGTAAACCCCTGTTTGGGCACACGGGAGAGCTCGGAAGGGAAGAAGCACTGTTTTATTTTTTCAACGCAAAATTGGCTGGAATTGAGATCGGACGCCATGTCGCGTTTGAAGAGCCCCTGATGTGCCTAAACAGTGGAAACCCCCCAATTATAACTGAAACCCTAATCCAAACACACCCCTAACCCTAATTCCAACGGTAACCCTAACCACACCTCTAACCCTGACACACCACTAACCCTAAACCCAACCCTATTCCCAACTGAAAATGTAATCTAAACCCTAACTGTAACTTTAGCCCCAACCCAAACTGTAGCCCTAGCCTTAACCCTAGCCCTAACCCTAGCCCTAACCCTAACCCTAGCCCTAACCCTAACCCTAACCCTAGCCCTAGCCCTAACCCTAGCCCTAGCCCTAACCCTAGCCCTAACCCTAGCCCTAACCCTAGCCCTAACCCTAACCCTAACCCTAGCCCTAACCCTAACCCTAACCCTAACCCTAGCCCTAACCCTTGCCCTAACCCTAGCCCTAACCCTAGCCCTAGCCCTAATGGGAAAATGGAAATAAATACATATTTTTAATTTTTCCCTAACTAAAGGGGTGATGAAGGGGGGTTTGATTTACTTTTATAGTGGGTTTTTTAGCGGATTTTTATGATTGGCAGCCATCACACACTGAAAGACGCTTTTTATTGCAAAAAATATTTTTTGCATTACCACATTTTGAGAGCTATAATTTTTCCATATTTTGGTCCACAGAGTCATGTGAGGTCTTGTTTTTTGCGGGACGAGTTGACGTTTTTATTGGTAACATTTTTGGGCACGTGACATTTTTTGATCGCTTTTTATTCCGATTTTTGTGAGGCAGAATGACCAAAAACCAGCTATTCATGAATTTCTTTTGGGTGAGGCGTTTATACCGTTTCGCGTTTGGTAAAATTGATAGAGCAGTTTTATTCTTCGGGTCAGTACGATTACAGCGACACCTCATTTATATCAGTTTTTTATGTTTTGGCGCTTTCATACGATAAAAACTATTTTATAGAAAAAAATAATTATTTTTGCATCGCTTTGTTCTCAGGGCTATAACTTTTTTAATTTTTTGCTGATGATGCTGTATGGCAACTCGTTTTTTGCAGGACAAGATGACGCTTTCAGCGTTACCATGGTTATGTATATCTGTCTTTTTGATCGCGTGTTATTCCACTTTTTATTCGGCGGTATGATAATAAAGCGTTGTTTTTTGCCTCGTTTTTTTTTTTTTTCTTATGGTGTTTACTGAAGGGGTTAACTAGTGGGCCAGTTTTATAGGTCGGGCCGTTACGGACGTGGCATTACTAAATATATGTACTTTTATTGTTTTTTTTTTATTTATTTAGATAAAGAAATGTATTTATGGGAATAATATATATATTTTTTTCATTTTTTAGGAATATTTTTTTAATTTTTTTTTACACATTTGGAAAATTTTTTTTTAACTTTTTTACTTTGTCCCAGGGGGGGACATCACAGATCGGTGATCTGACAGTGTGCACAGCACTCTGTCAGATCACTGATCTCACTTAGAGCAGTACAGCCTTCACAGTGCCTGCTCTGAGCAGTCTCTGTGAAGCCACCTCCCTCCCTGCAGGACCCGGATCCGCGGCCATCTTGGATCCGGGTCTGGAGCAGGCAGGGAGGGAGGTAAGACCCTCGCAGCAACGCGATCACATCGCGTTGCTGCGGGGGGCTCAGAGAAGCCCGCAGGGAGCCCCCTCCCTGCGCGATGCTTCCCTGCACCGCCGGCACATCGCGATCATCTTTGATCGCGGTGTGCCAGGGGTTAATGTGCCGGGGGCGGTCCGTGACCACTCCTGGCACATAGTGCCGGATGTCAGCTGCGATAGGCAGCTGACACCCGGCCGCGATTGGCCGCGCTCCCCCCGTGAGGGCCGCCGATCGCGCTGGACGCACTATCCCGTCCGTGGTCATAGGGGCCCACCCCACCTCGACGGGATAGTACGTCTGATGTCAGAAAGGGGTTAACTGCCAAAGCAAAGCAGAACTATTCTGTCCTCCTCCTCCTAGACCTGTCCTCTGCCTTTGACAGAGTGGACCATTCACTACTATTACAGACCCTCTTATCTCTTGGCATCACTGACTTAGCCCTATCTTGGATTTCGTCGTACCTGACAGACCGGACATTCAGAGTCTCCCACTCGCACACCACCTCCTAACCTCGCCCCTTATCTGTCGGAGTCCCACAACGTTCAGTCCTAGGGCCTCTGCTCATCTCCATCTATACCTTTGGCCTTGGAAAGCTCGTAGAGTCCCATGGTTTTCAGTATCATCTCTATGCCAACAACACACAGATCTACATCTCTGGACCAGATATCACCACCCTACTAACCAGAATCTGCTAATATCTGTCTGCTATTTCATTCTTCTCCGCTAGATTTCTAAAACTTAATATGGACAAAACAGAATTCACCAACTTTCCCCATCTCACTTTACTCCCCCAACAGACCTATCAATTAAAGTAAATGGCTGCCCACGCTCCCCAGTCCCACAAGCTCGCTGCCGCGAGGTAATCCTTGACACTGATCTCTCCTTCAAACCACATATCCAAGCCCTCTCCACTTCCTGCTGACTCCAACTCAAAAATATTTCCAAGATCCGTACATTCCTCAGCCAAGAATCTGCAAAAACCCTAGTCCATGCCCTCATCATCTCCCGCCTTGTCTACTGCAACCTCATGCTCTGTGGCCTCCCCTATAACACTCTCGCACCCCTCCAATCTATTCTAAACTTTGCTGCCCGACTAATCCACCTGTCCCCCACTATTTCCCAGCCTCTACCCTCTGTTAATCCCTGCCCTGGCTCCCCATTACCCAACAACTGCAGTTGAAAACCCTAATCAAGACATACAAAGCTGTCCACAACCTGTCTCCTTCATATATCTGGGACCTTCTCTCCTGGTACTTACCTACACGCAACCTCCGATCCACACAAGATCTCCTTCTCTACTCTCCTCTTATCTCCTTCCCATAATCGAATACAAGATTTCTCCCACGCATCCCACATACTCTGGAACTCTCTACCCCAACACATCAGACTCTCGCCTACCGTGGAAACCTTCAAAAAGAACCTGAAGACCTACCTTTTCTGACAAGCCTTCAACCTTCAGTAACCACCGATAGACCAAACCGCAGCACGACCAGCTCTACCCTCGCCTACTGTATTCTCACCCATCCCTTGTAGATTGTGAGCCCTCGCGGGCAGGGTCCTTTCTCCTTATATACCAGTCGTGACTTGTATTGATTAAGATTATTGTACTTGTCTTTTATTATGTATACCCCTCCTTACATGTAAAGTGCTATGGAATAAATGGCGCTATAATAATAATAAATAATAATAATAACAAAAAATATATATATTTTTTTAAATTCCTGCTTAAACCTAAAACAACTGAAAACAATACAAGATAAGTAAAGTATTTAAAAAGTTCCTCTCTGTTTTATTAAGGTTTTCATTTTAATTTGTAAAAAGAGCATAATTTTCCTTTATAAATAGATAATCATTTGTCAGTAACAGCTGGCAAATCCTTTAAAACACATTATTTTATTTTTACAGTTTTTTATGTGTTTTTTTTTGTTCTTGTCAGTCATGTAGTTTCCTTCCCCATTTGGGAATTTAAACTGCACTTATTGCTGCCTTCACACACACACACACACACACACACACACACACACACACACACACACACACACACACTTTAAAATAAAAATGACACTTGGCATTTTTCCTTTTTGATTTTTTGTCTCAATTTTTTGCAGAAAAAAATCACTGCAGCCAGATGTTGGCTGTAAGTATATAGAGAAATATTAAATGAAAACAAACAGTGCATTTTTTATTATTTCATTTTCTTTCAATTGCTTTGCATTTTTTGTGTGGCTTTTTTAACAAACACAGAACTTTTTAGGTTTAGAATTCTTTTACCATTTTTGCTCCATTTTCCTTACATAGATGTACAATACATTCTGTTTTTTACAAGGTGTGAAAATGAATGTGTTATGGTGTCTTTATGGTGGCTTTTTTTGATGCATTTTTCACATTAGAAGTCATGTGAGTCTAACAGAAATCTTTGAGGGTATATGCACAGGATCAGTAAACGCTGCGGGTCGGATGCTGCATACTTGTTTAGCGTCCAGATGCTACAGCATAGTGGATGGGATTTCAAGAATTCCCATGCCCACTATGTGGATCACCCATGGAGACTGACATGCAACGCGTCTTTCCAGATCGCAGCATGTCAATTTCTCTTGCAGAGGCTAGGCTAGAATGTATTGGACGCGGTCAATTTGCATGGATCATTGAACATATGCAGATTCCCCTGCATTCAACAGACAACAGTGCTTTGGACGCAGCGAACATGCGCTGCGTACAAAGCATTGACACTTCCGGATCGTGTACATATGGCCTTAATCACATGATTCACAAAACGCAAGATTTATATTGTGGAAAATATATTTTAAAAACTCTCCCAAACAATGCAAATAATGCAACACAATATTTGTGAATAACTCTACTATAAGCATAGAAAATACTAGGAAAATATAGCCTCTAATGTTTTTACATGCATTTTTTCTTTTACAAAAAAACGAGTATGTTACAATAGTTGTAAAGATTGTTTCTATATGCTTCATCATCACTTTCCATAGTACAGTTGTCCTGGTGACATAAAGCATTGTAAAAGTAAAGTTTTTTTCTTTTAGGCAACATCACCATGATGAGCTTTTGGTGAGTTTTTGGTGCTACGAATTTTTGTTGGGTCAAAAACGCAGCGTCTTAGACTATGTGCACACGTTGCAGATTTTGATGCGTTTCTGCAGCGTTTTTGGACGCACGGAATTGCATCAAACCCACAGTGTAGTGCCCCACCAATGTACAGTATGTCAATGGGAAGTAGAGAATTGGTGTGCACATGCTGTTGAAAAATACTCATGGATTTGCAGTGTTTTATTTTCCGCAGCATGTCAATTCTTTTTGTGGATCTGCAGCATTTCTGCACCCATTGACTTACACTGAGTCAGGTAAATCTGCAGCAAAACCGCAGGTTTAAAAAGATCTGCGGTTTTGCTGCAGAGTTGCGTGCTAGAAATGCTGCAGATCGGGAGGAGGAAGAGTGTGTGGGTGGAGACTATGTGTGTGGGAGGAGACTGTGTGTGAGTGGAGAACATGTGCGTGTCTGTGTGTGAGTGTCTGTGTGTATCTGTGTGCAGGTGTCTGCGGGGGTCTGAAGGTGTGTGCGCGGCTGTGTGTGTGTGTAGGGATCTATATGTGGGCAGGTATCATCCGATGGGACTACTTGTCCCATCTGGCTATGCCTGCTGCAGTGACAGCCAGCCAATGATGGGACAGTAGTAGTCCCATCATCCAGCTGCTGTGTTCAAGTGTAAAAAAAAACCACATACATATACAGTACATTCTCACCATACAGCTAATCCCTGATGCCCTCGATCATCTGTAAAAAATAAAATAATAAACCAACAGTATACTCCAACTTCCGACGTAATCCATTTAATAATGAGTGTCCCACGACAATCTCCTGTGTAGAGCTGTCACATCAGGAGATGTGACCACTCTCCAGGGGTTCCAGTAATACAATGACGGCGGTATCCTCCCTAAGTGGATCACTCTGATATCAGAGGTCACTGGAGTTCATGATGTCACTGGCAATGCTGTGTGGGAAAATTATCATGCAGTGGTGCCGTAAAGTGAGAGCCTGAACTCCATTGAACCTTCAGTGATAACACTGCAGGAGCCATTATCTCCTGTCAGTGTGTCACTGGAGGCCCTGTAGAGCAGTCACATCTCCTGATGTGACAGCTGTAAGGGGGTGTGCAGGCAGCTGGTTTGGGCCCTGCATTCCTGTACATGCCCACCTAATGAAACAGGGTACGTTTTGTGTTTACTGTGTGCCCTGTGTAATATACAGTATGATAGCTGACACTGTATAATATAATAATGGCTGACACTGTTCTGATATTTATATGTTAGGGACAAAAATAAGCACCGTCAGTGGCAGTGGTAAGTCAGCATTAGTAAGGGTTATGGCAGTGTAGTTGTGAGTTAGACACACTGGAGGGTACTATGGAGTTAGATATTAGACTGAGATAAGAACTGGTTTCAGCCGGAGTAGTGACAGTAGAAAAAGGGGGTGGGGCCAGTGTAGTGGTGGGAAGAGTGTCTCCCTGAAGTATTTTGAGTTAGTAGAGTTGAGCAGAGCTGTCAGGTTGTGAGAGGAACGAGCCTGCGAAGAAGATTGTTCTAGAAGATTAGAAAGGTGACACGTCTGTCTTCGTGACTGATGTGATCTGGGCATTTGGAGTGGTCAGCTGTTAGGCCTTTGAGAACTCTCGTGATGTCTGGGACATATGGTCCGACAAGGATTAGAAGCATAATCCTGTAATTTCACCCCAAGGAAGGGGAATGCGGATGGGGAGCACCAGGGATCAGCTAGACCGGTAATTCAGAAACCTGCGGTAATGGAGATCATGGTGCCAGATGAAGTGTTGTTAAAAAAGACCAAGGACAGCTTAGAAGGTGAAATATTCGTGATATGTGAAGACTAGTGTTGAATGATCACCCTAAAAATTGGATCGGAAAGGATCGGTCCAATCACACTTGAAAATCGGGAATCGGGAATTCCGATTTCCGATCCTCATTGAAGTCAATGGGGATAAAAAATTGGAATTCCTAAAACACCTATTTTACATTGTGGTGTTTTCTAAATGACTAAAAACGCCAAAATAACATGTAGAATTAGTAATCAGAGGCAGCGGAGCCAGAGAAATCAAATAATAATGGGTACAAGTAGGGTTGAGCGAAACGGGTCGTTCATTTTCAAAAGTCGCCGACTTTTGGCAAAGTCGGGTTTCATGAAACCCGATCCGACCCCTGTGCGGGGTCGGCCATGCGGTACGCAACTTTCGCGCCAAAGTCGCGTTTCAATGACGCGAAAAGCGCCATTTCTCAGCCAATGAAGGTAAACGCAGAGTGTGGGCAGCGTGATGACATAGGTCCTGGTCCCCACCATCTTAGAGAAGGGCATTGCAGTGATTGGCTTGCTGTCTGCGGCGTCACAGAGGCTATAAAGGGGCGTTCCCGCCGACCGCCATCTTACTGCTGCTGATCTGAGCTTAGGGAGAGGTTGCTGCCGCTTCGTCAGAAGCAGGGATAGCGTTAGGCAGGGTCCATTAACCACCAAACCGCTTGTGCTGTAGCGATTTCCACTGCCCAACACCACCTTCGGTGTGCAGGGACAGTGGAAGCTACATTTTTTTTTTTTTTTCCCCTCAGCGCTGTAGCTCATTGGGCTGCCCTAGAAGGCTCCCTGATAGCTGCATTGCTGTGTGTACGCCGCTGTGCAAACCAACTGCTTTTTTCAAAGCACAAATCCTCTTGTTCCTTCCTTTCTGCACAGCTATCTTTTTTGTTTGTACACACTTTTTATTTAATTTGTGCATCAGTCCACTCCTTATTGCTGCCTGCCATACCTGGCTGAGATTACTGCAGGGAGATAGTAATTGTAGGACACTCCGTTTTTTTTGTTTTTTGTTTTTTTTTTGTGGGAGATTAAGATTGGCATTTCTGCTAGAGTGCCATCCCTGTGTGTGCCATCTCTCACTCAGTGGGCCATAGAAAGCCTATTTATTTTTTTGCTTGATTTGGGTTATAAAATCTACCTGAAAAAATCACTACATCAATCAGTGGGAGAAAAATATTGGCCTCAGGGCTTGTGTGCCACTCTTGACTCCTGTCTGTGCCATCTCTCACTCAGTGGGCCATAGAAAGCCTATTTATTTCTTTGCTTGATTTGGGTTATAAAATCTACCTGAAAAAATCACTACATCAATCAGTGGGAGAAAAATATTGGCCTCAGGGCTTGTGTGCCACTCTTGACTCCTGTCTGTGCCATCTCTCACTCAGTGGGCCATAGAAAGCCTATTTATTTTTTTTCTTGATTTGGGTTCTAAAATCTACCTGAAAAAAATCACTACATCAATCAGTGGGAGAAAAATATTGGCCTCAGGGCTTGTGTGCCACTCCTGACTCCTGTGTGCATCATCACTCACTCAGTGGGCCATAGAAAGCCCATTTTTTTTTTTTTGCTTTATTTGGGTTCTAAATTCTACCTGAAAAAATCAATAAGTCAATCAGTGGGAGATTAATATTGGCCTTTGGGCTTGTGTGCCAGTCCTAAGCGTGCCATCTCTCTCTCTCAGATAGTGGGCCATAGAAAGCCTATGTATTATTTTTTTTATTGGGTTTATAAATTTTCCCTGGAACAAAAAAAAAAAAAGTGGGAGATTAATATTGGCCTCTGGGCTTGTGTGCCAGTCCTGAGCGTGCCATCTCTCTCACAAATAGTGGGCCATAGAAAGCCTATTTATTTTTTTGCTTGATTTGGGTTATAAAATCTACCTGAAAAAATCACTACATCAATCAGTGGGAGAAAAATATTGGCCTCAGGGCTTGTAACATAGTAACATAGTAACATAGTTAGTAAGGCCGAAAAAAGACATTTGTCCATCCAGTTCAGCCTATATTCCATCATAATAAATACCCAGATCTACGTCCTTCTACAGAACCTAATAATTGTATGATACAATATTGTTCTGCTCCAGGAAGACATCCAGGCCTCTCTTGAACCCCTCGACTGAGTTCGCCATCACCACCTCCTCAGGCAAGCAATTCCAGATTCTCACTGCCCTAACAGTAAAGAATCCTCTTCTATGTTGGTGGAAAAACCTTCTCTCCTCCAGACGCAAAGAATGCCCCCTTGTGCCCGTCACCTTCCTTGGTATAAACAGATCCTCAGCGAGATATTTGTATTGTCCCCTTATATACTTATACATGGTTATTAGATCGCCCCTCAGTCGTCTTTTTTCTAGACTAAATAATCCTAATTTCGCTAATCTATCTGGGTATTGTAGTTCTCCCATCCCCTTTATTAATTTTGTTGCCCTCCTTTGTACTCTCTCTAGTTCCATTATATCCTTCCTGAGCACCGGTGCCCAAAACTGGACACAGTACTCCATGTGCGGTCTAACTAGGGATTTGTACAGAGGCAGTATAATGCTCTCATCATGTGTATCCAGACCTCTTTTAATGCACCCCATGATCCTGTTTGCCTTGGCAGCTGCTGCCTGGCACTGGCTGCTCCAGGTAAGTTTATCATTAACTAGGATCCCCAAGTCCTTCTCCCTGTCAGATTTACCCAGTGGTTTCCCGTTCAGTGTGTAATGGTGATATTGATTCCCTCTTCCCATGTGTATAACCTTACATTTATCATTTGGTTATTGTTTCTGTGGCACACTGCCAGTGTGCTTGTTTCAGTTTTATTCCTGCTCTGATTGTAGGATTCACTGGAGTTGCAGATTTACGCTCCTACATCTTTTAGTAAAGATGTAGGAAGTTTTTGTATATTCTGCTGTGGATGTTTTGAAGGGTTTTTTATACTGACCGCACAGAACTCTGTCCTATCCTGTCCTATCTAGCTAGAGTGGCCTCCTGTGCTAATCCTGTTTTTCTGCCTGTGTATGTTTTTTCCTCTCCGACTCACCGCCAATATTTGTGGGGGGCTGTCTATCCTTTGGGGATTTTCTCTGAGGCAAGATAGTATTCCTATTTCTATCTTTAGGGGTATTTAGTTCTCCGGCTGTGACGAGGTGTCTAGGTGTGTTAGGTACACTCCACGGCTACTTCTAGTTGTGGTGTTAAGTTCAGGATTGCGGTCAGTACAGTGGCCACTTTCTCCAGTGAATGTTCTCATGCAGCTCCTAAGTCACCGGATCATAACAGTGTAGTAGGTCTGTTTGGCGAGGTGAAGGGCAGAGTTATAGGTCCCTCTGGTGTGCGAGTTTTCCTCCATAAGCGTTCAGCACACCTAGAGCATCACTGGAGAAATCGGGTTTGCGATGTGAGCCAGGGCTGTTTTACTCTGTGTTTGGAGGTTCTGAGGGTGAGGGGCGCTACTTGGTAAAGGTGGGCTTCTAAGAGTGTCATTGAAGTGATGTACAGCGAGATCAGGACAGCAAATAGAGGAGATGGGGACAATGATGAGTGTAGGGAGTCTGTGACTGTATGAGGGTTAATAACGTGTAGATTTCTGACTGAATGGTAGGTAGGAGTGTGCTGGGGTGGGCGAGGATTTGTGAGCTTGAAGGAGAGAATGTTGTGGTCAGAGAGGGGAAGTGGTGAGTTATATAGGCAGTAGATTGAACAGGGCCGGACAAAGACCAGGTCAAGGGTGTTACCATCCTTGTGTGTCTCAGAGGTTGAGAGCTGTGAGAGGCCGAGAGAAGTGGTTAGTGATAGAAGCTGGGATGCAGATGTGGAAGTGGGGCTGTTAATGGGGATGTTAAAGTCTCCCAGGATAAGGGTTGGAAGTTCTGAGGACATAAAGTGTGGCAGCCAGGCAGAGAAATGGTCCAGGAAGTGTGTGGGCGAGCCTGGGGCCGGTATATCACCGCTACTCTGAGTGAGAGGGGACGAAAGAGCCTGATGGTGTGGACCTCAAAAGAAGGGAATGAGAGTAACGGAACTGGAAGGATGACTTGGAAGTTGCATTGTGGGGACAGGATTATGCCGACTCCACCACTAGGTCTGTTTGTGGGTCTCGGGGAATGGGAGAACTGTAAGCCACCGTGAGAAATGTCAGTGGGGAAGATAGTGTCAGAGTCCTGGATCCAGGTTTCAGTGAGGGCCAACAGATTCATAGAGTTTTTCAGAAAGTAGTTGTGCTGGAAAGGATGCTTGTTACATACAGATCGTGGATTCCAAAGGGCACAATTGAAAGAGAGAGGTGAGGGAGTGCAAGTAATATTAATAAGGTTAGTATGGTTTTGATATGAGGTAGGGTAGCGGTTGAGGTTGGAGGATGGAGGACCGGGGTTGGGGGAGATATCTTCCGAAATCAATAGGAGTAAGAAGATAAAAGACAGGTATTTTTTTTAAGTGTATGAGGTTTTTTGCGCAGTGTGTTTGGGCAAGATGGGCTGAGGTTTTTCAGGAAGGTGAGAAGTGCATGGGAGCTGTACATGAGAGAGGGAAGTATAGTAACATAGTAACATAGTAACATAGTTAGTAAGGCCGAAAAAAGACATTTGTCCATCCAGTTCAGCCTATATTCCATCATAATAAATACCCAGATCTACGTCCTTCTACAGAACCTAATAATTGTATGATACAATATTGTTCTGCTCCAGGAAGACATCCAGGCCTCTCTTGAACCCCTCGACTGAGTTCGCCATCACCACCTCCTCAGGCAAGCAATTCCAGATTCTCACTGCCCTAACAGTAAAGAATCCTCTTCTATGTTGGTGGAAAAACCTTCTCTCCTCCAGACGCAAAGAATGCCCCCTTGTGCCCGTCACCTTCCTTGGTATAAACAGATCCTCAGCGAGATATTTGTATTGTCCCCTTATATACTTATACATGGTTATTAGATCGCCCCTCAGTCGTCTTTTTTCTAGACTAAATAATCCTAATTTCGCTAATCTATCTGGGTATTGTAGTTCTCCCATCCCCTTTATTAATTTTGTTGCCCTCCTTTGTACTCTCTCTAGTTCCATTATATCCTTCCTGAGCACCGGTGCCCAAAACTGGACACAGTACTCCATGTGCGGTCTAACTAGGGATTTGTACAGAGGCAGTATAATGCTCTCATCATGTGTATCCAGACCTCTTTTAATGCACCCCATGATCCTGTTTGCCTTGGCAGCTGCTGCCTGGCACTGGCTGCTCCAGGTAAGTTTATCATTAACTAGGATCCCCAAGTCCTTCTCCCTGTCAGATTTACCCAGTGGTTTCCCGTTCAGTGTGTAATGGTGATATTGATTCCCTCTTCCCATGTGTATAACCTTACATTTATCATTGTTAAACCTCATCTGCCACCTTTCAGCCCAAGTTTCCAACTTATCCAGATCCATCTGTAGCAGAATACTATCTTCTCTTGTATTAACTGCTTTACATAGTTTTGTATCATCTGCAAATATCGATATTTTACTGTGTAAACCTTCTACCAGATCATTAATGAATATGTTGAAGAGAACAGGTCCCAATACTGACCCCTGCGGTACCCCACTGGTCACAGCGACCCAGTTAGAGACTATACCATTTATAACCACCCTCTGCTTTCTATCACTAAGCCAGTTACTAACCCATTTACACACATTTTCCCCCAGACCAAGCATTCTCATTTTGTGTACCAACCTCTTGTGCGGCACGGTATCAAACGCTTTGGAAAAATCGAGATATACCACGTCCAATGACTCACCGTGGTCCAGTCTATAGCTTACCTCTTCATAAAAACTGATTAGATTGGTTTGACAGGAGCGATTTCTCATAAACCCATGCTGATATGGAGTTAAACAGTTATTCTCATTGAGATAATCCAGAATAACATCCCTCAGAAACCCTTCAAATATTTTACCAACAATAGAGGTTAGACTTACTGGCCTATAATTTCCAGGTTCACTTTTAGAGCCCTTTTTGAATATTGGCACCACATTTGCTATGCGCCAGTCCTGCGGAACAGACCCTGTCGCTATAGAGTCACTAAAAATAAGAAATAATGGTTTATCTATTACATTACTTAGTTCTCTTAGTACTCGTGGGTGTATGCCATCCGGACCCGGAGATTTATCTATTTTAATCTTATTTAGCCGGTTTCGCACCTCTTCTTGGGTTAGATTGGTGACCCTTAATATAGGGTTTTCATTGTTTCTTGGGATTTCACCTAGCATTTCATTTTCCACCGTGAATACCGTGGAGAAGAAGGTGTTTAATATGTTAGCTTTTTCCTCGTCATCTACAACCATTCTTTCCTCACTATTTTTTAAGGGGCCTACATTTTCAGTTTTTATTCTTTTACTATTGATATAGTTGAAGAACAGTTTGGGATTAGTTTTACTCTCCTTAGCAATGTGCTTCTCTGTTTCCTTTTTGGCAGCTTTAATTAGTTTTTTAGATAAAGTATTTTTCTCCCTATAGTTTTTTAGAGCTTCAATGGTGCCATCCTGCTTTAGTAGTGCAAATGCTTTCTTTTTTCTGTTAATTGCCTGTCTTACTTCTTTGTTTAGCCACATTGGGTTTTTCCTATTTCTAGTCCTTTTATTCCCACAAGGTATAAACCGCTTACACTGCCTATTTAGGATGTTCTTAAACATTTCCCATTTATTATCTGTATTCTCATTTCTGAGGATATTGTCCCAGTCTAACAGATTAAGGGCATCTCTAAGCTGTTCAAACTTTGCCTTCCTAAAGTTCAATGTTTTTGTGACTCCCTGACAAGTCCCCCTAGTGAAAGACAGATGAAACTGCACAATATTGTGGTCGCTATTTCCTAAATGCCCAACCACCTGCAGATTTGTTATTCTGTCAGGTCTATTAGATAGTATTAGGTCTAAAAGTGCTGCTCCTCTGGTTGGATTCTGCACCAATTGTGAAAGATAATTTTTCTTGGTTATTAGCAGAAACCTGTTGCCTTTATGGGTTTCACAGGTTTCTGTTTCCCAGTTAATATCCGGGTAGTTAAAGTCCCCCATAACCAGGACCTCATTATGGGTTGCAGCTTCATCTATCTGCTTTAGAAGTAGACTTTCCATGCTTTCTGTTATATTTGGGGGTTTGTAACAGACCCCAATGAGAATTTTGTTACCATTTTTCCCTCCATGAATTTCAACCCATATGGACTCGACATCCTCATTCCCTTCGCTAATATCCTCCCTTAAAGTGGACTTTAGACAAGACTTTACATAGAGACAAACCCCTCCTCCTCTCCGATTTTTACGATCCTTTCTAAACAGACTGTAACCCTGTAAGTTAACTGCCCAGTCATAGCTTTCATCTAACCATGTCTCGGTTATTCCCACTATGTCAAAGTTACCTGTAGATATTTCTGCTTCTAGTTCTTCCATCTTGTTTGTCAGGCTTCTGGCGTTTGCGAGCATGCAGTTTAGAGGATTTTGTTTTGTTCCAATCTCCTCACTGTGGATTGTTTTAGAAATGTTCTTACCTCCCTTCTGAGTATGTTTTCCTGGGTCGTCTTTGTTCGAGTCTAATGTTTTTCTTCCCGTCCCCTCTTCTTCTAGTTTAACGCCCTCCTGATGAGTGTAGCGAGTCTTCTGGCGAATGTGTGTTTCCCAGGTTTGTTGAGGTGTAGTCCATCTCTGGCGAGGAGTCCATCATACCAGTAATTCACACCGTGGTCCAGGAATCCAAATCCTTGTTGTCTGCACCATCGTCTTAGCCAGTTGTTTGCATCAAGGATCCTGTTCCATCTCCTGGTGCCATGCCCGTCTACTGGAAGGATAGAAGAAAAAACTACCTGTGCATCCAGTTCCTTTACTTTCTTCCCCAACTCTTCAAAGTCCTTGCAGATTGTCGGTAGGTCCTTCCTTGCCGTGTCATTGGTGCCAACATGTATCAGAAGAAATGGGTGGACGTCCTTGGAGCTGAAGAGCTTTGGTATCCTATCGGTCACATCCTTGATCATCGCACCTGGAAGGCAGCATACTTCTCTTGCAGTTATGTCCGGTCTGCAGATGGCTGCTTCTGTGCCTCTCAGTAGTGAGTCTCCCACCACCACCACTCTTCGTTGCTTCTTGGCTGTACTTTTTGCTGTCACTTGTTGCTGTGTGCCCTTTTCTTTTTTGCTTGCTGGTATTGCTTCATTCTTAGGTGTGCCATCTTCATCCTCTACAAAGATTTGATATCGGTTCTTCAGTTGTGTGGTTGGTGATTTCTCCATGGTCTTCTTGCTTCTTTTGGTCACATGCTTCCACTCATCTGCTTTTGGAGGTTCTCTGACACTTTTTTCACCTTCTGTGACCAGTAGAGATGCTTCTGTTCTGTCTAGAAAGTCTTCATTCTCTTTGATGAGTTTCAAAGTTGCTATTCTTTCTTCCAGACCCCGCACCTTTTCTTCTAAAAGGGCCACTAGTCTACACTTCTGACAGGTGAAATTGGATTCTTCTTCTGGTCGATCTGTGAACATGTAGCACATGCTGCAGCTCACCATGTAGGTTGTCACATCTGCCATGTTGCTCCTAGATCCTGCTGACTTGCTGTGTGTTTTCCTTCTTGTGTAATCTACTCAGCCAAGCTCTCTTGCAATAATGTCCTACAGGCAAAAATTCGCGCGCCGTAAGGCGCGCGGTTTGGTGATGCTTTCGAAGCAGCTGGTCCCGGCTGTACCCAACGATCTTCTAGCTTAGGGAGACTTCGCTTCTCCCAGAAGGCACCTGGAATATGCAAATTAGCCTCCTGAAGCTTGAATCCCTGGTTTGGTGATGCTTTCGAAGCAGCTGGTCCCGGCTGTACCCAACGATCTTCTAGCTTAGGGAGACTTCGCTTCTCCCAGAAGGCACCTGGAATATGCAAATTAGCCTCCTGAAGCTTGAATCCCTGGTTTGGTGATGCTTTCGAAGCAGCTGGTCCCGGCTGTACCCAACGATCTTCTAGCTTAGGGAGACTTCGCTTCTCCCAGAAGGCACCTGGAATATGCAAATTAGCCTCCTGAAGCTTGAATCCCTGGTTTGGTGATGCTTTCGAAGCAGCTGGTCCCGGCTGTACCCAACGATCTTCTAGCTTAGGGAGACTTCGCTTCTCCCAGAAGGCACCTGGAATATGCAAATTAGCCTCCTGAAGCTTGAATCCCTGGTTTGGTGATGCTTTCGAAGCAGCTGGTCCCGGCTGTACCCAACGATCTTCTAGCTTAGGGAGACTTCGCTTCTCCCAGAAGGCACCTGGAATATGCAAATTAGCCTCCTGAAGCTTGAATCCCTGGTTTGGTGATGCTTTCGAAGCAGCTGGTCCCGGCTGTACCCAACGATCTTCTAGCTTAGGGAGACTTCGCTTCTCCCAGAAGGCACCTGGAATATGCAAATTAGCCTCCTGAAGCTTGAATCCCTGGTTTGGTGATGCTTTCGAAGCAGCTGGTCCCGGCTGTACCCAACGATCTTCTAGCTTAGGGAGACTTCGCTTCTCCCAGAAGGCACCTGGAATATGCAAATTAGCCTCCTGAAGCTTGAATCCCTGGTTTGGTGATGCTTTCGAAGCAGCTGGTCCCGGCTGTACCCAACGATCTTCTAGCTTAGGGAGACTTCGCTTCTCCCAGAAGGCACCTGGAATATGCAAATTAGCCTCCTGAAGCTTGAATCCCTGGTTTGGTGATGCTTTCGAAGCAGCTGGTCCCGGCTGTACCCAACGATCTTCTAGCTTAGGGAGACTTCGCTTCTCCCAGAAGGCACCTGGAATATGCAAATTAGCCTCCTGAAGCTTGAATCCCTGGTTTGGTGATGCTTTCGAAGCAGCTGGTCCCGGCTGTACCCAACGATCTTCTAGCTTAGGGAGACTTCGCTTCTCCCAGAAGGCACCTGGAATATGCAAATTAGCCTCCTGAAGCTTGAATCCCTGGTTTGGTGATGCTTTCGAAGCAGCTGGTCCCGGCTGTACCCAACGATCTTCTAGCTTAGGGAGACTTCGCTTCTCCCAGAAGGCACCTGGAATATGCAAATTAGCCTCCTGAAGCTTGAATCCCTGGTTTGGTGATGCTTTCGAAGCAGCTGGTCCCGGCTGTACCCAACGATCTTCTAGCTTAGGGAGACTTCGCTTCTCCCAGAAGGCACCTGGAATATGCAAATTAGCCTCCTGAAGCTTGAATCCCTGGTTTGGTGATGCTTTCGAAGCAGCTGGTCCCGGCTGTACCCAACGATCTTCTAGCTTAGGGAGACTTCGCTTCTCCCAGAAGGCACCTGGAATATGCAAATTAGCCTCCTGAAGCTTGAATCCCTGGTTTGGTGATGCTTTCGAAGCAGCTGGTCCCGGCTGTACCCAACGATCTTCTAGCTTAGGGAGACTTCGCTTCTCCCAGAAGGCACCTGGAATATGCAAATTAGCCTCCTGAAGCTTGAATCCCTGGTTGGTGATGCTTGTGTGCCACTCTTTACTCCTGTCTGTGCCATCTCTCACTCAGTGGGCCATAGAAAGCCTATTTATTTTTTTGCTTGATTTGGGTTATAAAATCTAAATGAAAAAATCACTACATCAATCAGTGGGAGAAAAATATTGGCCTCAGGGCTTGTGTGCCACTCCTGACTCCTGTGTACATCATCACTCACTCAGTGGGCCATAGAAAGCCCATTTTTTTTTTTTGCTTTATTTGGGTTCTAAATTCTACCTGAAAAAATCAATAAATCAATCAGTGGGAGATTAATATTGCCCTTTCTGCTTGTGTGCCAGTCTTGACTCCTGGGTGTGCCATCTCTCTCTCTCTCTCTCCAATTGTGGGCCATAGAAAGCCTATTATTTTTTTAGCTTGATTTGGGTTCCAAAATCTACCTGAAAAAATCACTACATCAATCAGTGGGAGATAAATATTGGCCTCTGGGCTTGTGTGCCACTCCTGACTCCTGTGTGCCTCATCTCTCACTCAGTGGGCCATAGAAAGCCTTTTTTTGTTTTATTTGTTTTCTAAATTCTCCCTGAAAAAATCATTTTATTTTATTTGGTTTCTAAATTCTTCCTGAAAAATCATTTTATTCTATTATTTTTTTTTCCTAAAGTCTCCCTGAAAAAAAAAAAAAAATCAAATCAGTGGGAGATTAATATTTACATTTGTGCTTCAGTGACAGTCCTGCGTGTGTGGCATCTCTCTCATTTGTTGCCACCAACAACAGAGTGTGTAACATTGTGCCTGATTTTCGTTGTGGTCTCACTCACCTGTAAAGGGGTAGCTAAATCATACTGAAGTTATAGCTCACCGTGTAATTTGTGTGACAGCAACAAATACCGTTAGTTTGTTTACGTTTTTAAAACAATGAGGAAGTCTGGTGGAAGAGGTCGTGGCCGGGGGCGTTCATTGTCAGCTGGTAATGAGGGTAGTGGTAGTGGTGGAGCATCAGCTGGTCGTGGGAAAAAAAATATTGCACCTAAGTCTGGAGCTGTGGAGCCAGGTTCGTCGTCTGGCTACACAAGGCCTCGAACGCTCCCTTTTCTGGGAGTAGGAAAACCGCTTTTAAAGCAGGAGCAGCAAGAGCACTCAACACTGCACATGCTTCAGAGACTGTGCGAACAGAGGCGGGCTGTTATGTTTTTGTGGGAGGATACACATACATGGGCAGGCAGTAGGATGGCAGACATGGAGTTGTCAGGTGTGCAGTGGTCGAAGATTCAAGACATGTGTCAAGTCCTTCAGTGTTTTGAGGAATGCACACGGCTGGTTAGTGCAGACAACGCCATAATAAGCATGAGCATCCCCTAATGCGTCTGCTGATGCAAAGTTTGACGCACATAAAGGATCAGGCGTCTGCAGCTGAGGAAGAGGAAAGCCTTGATGACAGTCAGCCATTGTCTGGCCAGGGCAGTGTACAGGACGAGTTAGCGGGCGAAGAGGAGGAGGAGGACGAGGAGGATGATGGGGATGATTATATTTTTAATGAGGAAGCTTTTCCGGGGCCACTGGAAATTGGTGGCGCGGCAAGGCCGGGTTCTGGTTTTTGGAGGGACACAAGTGACGTGGATTTGCCTGAAACTGCCCCTCAACCAAGCACAACCGCAGATTTGAGAACTGGAACTTTGGCCCACATGGCGGATTATGCCTTACGTATCCTCAAAAGGGACACACGCATAACTAAAATGATGAACGATGACGATTACTGGTTGGCCTGCCTCCTTGATCCTCGCTATGAAGGCTAATTGCAAAATATAATGCCACATGAGAACTTGGAACTAATTTTAGCAACCAAACAATCAACTCTTGTTGACCGTTTGCTTCTGGCATTCCCTGCACACAGCGCCCGTGATCGTTCTCACACGAGCTGCAGGGGCCAGCAGACCAGAGGAGTTAGAGGGGCAGAAATCAGAAGTGGCGTTTGCCAGAGGGGTTTTCTGACCAGGTTGTGGAGTGATTTTGCTATGACCGCAGACAGGACAGGTACTGCAGCATCAATTCAAAGTGACAGGAGACAACATTTGTCCAGTATGGTTACAAACTATTTTTCATCCCTTATCGATGTTCTCCCTCAACCGTCATTCCCATTTGATTACTGGGCATCAAAATTAGACACCTGGCCAGAATTGGCAGAATATGCATTGCAGGAGCTTGCTTGCCCGGCAGCTAGTGTCCTATCAGAAAGAGTATTCAGTGCTGCAGGTTCAATACTAACAGAAAAAAGGACTCGTCTGGCTACCCAAAATGTAGATGATCTAACCTTCATTAAAATGAACCACAACTGGATTTCGAAATCTTTTGCCCCACCTTGCCCGGCCGACACCTAGCTTTCCTATGAAAAGGTCTTGCCTGTGGACTATTCTGAATGCCTTTTCCAATCTCGTAATTTTCTGCACCTGATTGTCCAGCATTCGACATGTTTACACCTCACTAAATGGCCAAACTCCCCACACGGGGCCGTGGTATCGACACTTGGCGACAGCACCCGTGAGAGTGCTGTTTGTCTGAAGAGGTGGGTGTGCCCGCTTTTGGTCGACGGCACTGCCACTGGGTCCCTCCTAGTACAATAAAGTGTCTCTGGCGGTGGTGGTGCGCACCCAACGTCAGACACACCGTTGTAATATGAGGGGCCCTGGGCCTGTACCGCCGGCCACAAGACAGTTCCCCCCCCCAGCTCAAACAGTGCTCTACCACTTGCAAAATTATCTCACAGCTCCACCAATGTTTAGTCTATGCGCTGACATCCTTCAATGCCTGCCACTGACAATACCATTGTATTGACATTTTTGTTATGTTAGGCCTTCGAAGCCTGTCTGCGGTCACTCCTTCCACTATGCCTCCACTGACCACACCACTGCTGCCCGTGTACCCCTGGAACCAATTTAAAATTGCCTACAGCCAGCCCAATTTTTTTATTTTAGGCCTTCGATGCCTGTCTGCGGTCCATTCTTTCCACTACTACTACACTGACCAGGCCACTGCTGCCCGTGTACCCCTGGAACCAATTTAAAATTGCCTACAGCCATGTGTTATTATTTTAGGCCTTCGATGCCTGTCTGCAGTCACTCCTTCCACTATGCCTCCACTGACCACACCACTGCTGCCCGTGTACCCCTGGAACCAATTTAAAATTGCCTACAGCCAGCCCAATTTTTTTATTTTAGGCCTTCGATGCCTGTTTGCGGTCACTCCTTCCACTAGGCCTCCAATGACCACACCACTGCTGCCCGTGTACCCCTGGAACCAATTTAAAATTGCCTACAGCCAGCCCAATTTTTTTATTCTAGGCCTTCGATGCCTGTCTGCGGTCCATTCTTTCCACTACTACTACACTGACCAGGCCACTGCTGCCCGTGTACCCCTGGAACCAATTTAAAATTGCCTACAGCCATGTGTTATTATTTTAGGCCTTCGATGCCTGTCTGCGGTCACTCCTTACAATATGCCTCCACTGACCACACCACTGCTGCCCGTGTACCCCTGGAACCAATTTAAAATTGCCTACAGCCAGCCCAATTTTTTTATTTTAGGCCTTCGATGCCTGTTTGCGGTCACTCCTTCCACTAGGCCTCCACTGACCACACCACTGCTGCCCGTGTACCCCTGGAACCAATTTAAAATTGCCTACAGCCAGCCCAATTTTTTTATTTTAGGCCTTCGATGCCTGTTTGCGGTCACTCCTTCCACTAGGCCTCCACTGACCACACCACTGCTGCCCGTGTACCCCTGGAACCAATTTAAAATTGCCTACAGCCAGCCCAATTTTTTTATTTTAGGCCTTCGATGCCTGTCTGTGGTCCATTCTTTCCACTACTACTACACTGACCAGGCCACTGCTGCCCGTGTCCCCCTGGAACCAATTTAAAATTGCCTACAGCCATGTGTTATTATTTTAGGCCTTCGATGCCTGTCTGCGGTCACTCCTTCCACTAGGCCTCCACTGACCACACCACTGCTGCCTGTGTACCCCTGGAACCAACATCAGAAAATATAAAAATAAGTATTTTGCTTATAAAAAAGAAAATACTGGAGAGATATCAAATGCAGACATTTTAACATTAAAAACAAACACATACAACAAAAATCTGGTACAGTACTAAAAATGGCCACCAGCTACAATAACTTTCTCCTGCAAGTAGTTAACTGAAAGTTTTTTTCAATTTAAAACACAGATATGGCATCCACCGAGTGTTGTCCTGTCGCGTCTTCTTTATATTATTGCCAAGAAGATGCAAAACAATGAAAATAATAAAATCATTATTTACCAAAAAAATAGAGTAAGTCAAAACCACATTGCAAATAAACATTCATTACAAATAAAGAAGCAGGGCGCGTCCGAGGGTGAGTATATACCTAATAAGAATATAATCACCCTCGGACGCGCCCTGCTTCTTTCCGACAGCCTTCCTTCCTAAGAATCAGCCCTTCCGTGGTGTAGAGAGAGGGTTTGTTACACTCCAAGGTGTTCCCCAGGTTGCCTTTCCTGAGCTTCGATCTTCCGGCTCTCATTTAGTAGTTGTAGAAAACTACACTGCATTAGGCCTAAAAAATGGGTATCGGGTGGAGAGAGATGGTGTGTTACACTCCAAGGTGTTCCCCAGGTTGCCTTTCCTGAGCTTCGATCTTCCGGCTCTCGTTTAGTAGTTGTTGGAAACTACACTGCATTAGGCCTACAAATTGGGTATGGGGTGTAGAGAGATGGTGTGTTCCACTCCAAGGTGTTCTCCAGGTTGCCTTTCCTGAGCTTCGATCTTCCGGCTCTCGTTTAGTAGTTGTTGGAAACTACACTGCATTAGGCCTACAAATTGGGTATGGGGTGTAGAGAGATGGTGTGTTCCACTCCAAGGTGTTCTCCAGGTTGCCTTTCCAGAGCTTCGATCTTCCGGCTCTCGTTTAGTAGTTGTCGGAAAGTAGGCTGCATTAGGCCTACAAATTGGGTATAGGGTGGAGAGAGATGGTGTGTTCCACTCCAAGGTGTTCTCCAGGTTGCCTTTCCAGAGCTTCGATCTTCCGGCTCTCGTTTAGTAGTTGTCGGAAAGTAGGCTGCATTAGGCCTACAAATTGGGTATGGGGTGGAGAGAGATGGTGTGTTACACTCCAAGGTGTTCCCCAGGTTTCCTTGCCATTGCTTCGGTCTTCCGACTCTCGTTTAGTAGTTGTAGAAAACTACACTGCATTAGGCCTAAAAAATGGGTATCGGGTGGAGAGAGATGGTGTGTTACACTCCAAGGTGTTCCCCAGGTTGCCTTTCCTGAGCTTCGATCTTCCGGCTCTCGTTTAGTAGTTGTTGGAAACTACACTGCATTAGGCCTACAAATTGGGTATGGGGTGTAGAGAGATGGTGTGTTCCACTCCAAGGTGTTCTCCAGGTTGCCTTTCCTGAGCTTCGATCTTCCGGCTCTCGTTTAGTAGTTGTTGGAAACTACACTGCATTAGGCCTACAAATTGGGTATGGGGTGTAGAGAGATGGTGTGTTCCACTCCAAGGTGTTCTCCAGGTTGCCTTTCCAGAGCTTCAATCTTCCGGCTCTCGTTTAGTAGTTGTCGGAAAGTAGGCTGCATTAGGCCTACAAATTGGGTATGGGGTGGAGAGAGATGGTGTGTTACACTCCAAGGTGTTCCCCAGGTTTCCTTGCCATTGCTTCGGTCTTCCGACTCTCGTTTAGTAGTTGTAGAAAACTACACTGCATTAGGCCTAAAAAATGGGTATCGGGTGGAGAGAGATGGTGTGTTACACTCCAAGGTGTTCCCCAGGTTGCCTTTCCTGAGCTTCGATCTTCCGGCTCTCGTTTAGTAGTTGTTGGAAACTACACTGCATTAGGCCTACAAATTGGGTATGGGGTGTAGAGAGATGGTGTGTTCCACTCCAAGGTGTTCTCCAGGTTGCCTTTCCTGAGCTTCGATCTTCCGGCTCTCGTTTAGTAGTTCTTGGAAACTACACTGCATTAGGCCTACAAATTGGGTATGGGGTGTAGAGAGATGGTATGTTCCACTCCAAGGTGTTCTCCAGGTTGCCTTTCCTGAGCTTCGATCTTCCGGCTCTCGTTTAGTAGTTCTTGGAAACTACACTGCATTAGGCCTACAAATTGGGTATGGGATGTAGAGAGATGGTGTGTTCCACTCCAAGGTGTTCTCCAGGTTGCCTTTCCTGAGCTTCGATCTTCCGGCTCTCGTTTAGTAGTTCTTGGAAACTACACTGCATTAGGCCTACAAATTGGGTATGGGGTGTAGAGAGATGGTGTGTTCCACTCCAAGGTGTTCTCCAGGTTGCCTTTCCTGAACTTCTATCTTCAGGCTCTCATTAAATTGTGGTTAAACCGAACAACTGCATTTGGCGTACTAGTTGGTTTGGGGCCTACTATCGGTGTCTGCCACTCCTTGCTGTTCTCCTGGTTTCCTGTCCTGAAATTCTGTTTTCAGGCGCTCGTTAAGTAGTTGTTAATGTTAGACTGCATTTGGCCTACTAGTTGGGTTGGGGCCTACTATCGGTGTCTGCCACTCCTTGCTGTTCTCCTCCACTGAACAAAGCTGTGCCGCCTGTTTACTACGGTTGCCAATTTTGAACTGCATTTCGACTACTTACTGATTTGGGCCTACTCTCTGTGTCAGCCTCTCATTCCAGTTGTCCTCCACTGCAATGCCCCCTGGTTATTCCTGTGTTACCAATTTTGAACTGCATTTAGCCAACTTTATTCTTTGGGCCTATATCTGTGTTTCCTCCTCATCCTGCCCATTGCCCAGCCAGTGATAGATGAGTCTGCTGGTACATTGACCCATAACGCAACATTCCCCGTGCACGCTACACAACAACATTGTGACCCTGCTGAAAGTCAGGTTGCTCTTCCCGCATACCATACCACCTTACACGGGGACAAAGAGGAAGGTGCAGATGAAAGTGCAGGTTCCTTCATCAGGTGGGGGGAGGAATACTAGTTGGCGACGTCACTGGCACAGGGCCTCTCATAGTACGCAAAAGTGTTGCTGCCGGTGGGAGGCGCCCCCGCCGTGCAAACACACCGCTGTACTTTGAGGGGCCCTGTGCCAGTGCCAATGCCAACGAGTGGGCCCCCACTGCTTGCTCAGGTTCACAGCACTTGCAAAGTTGAAATACTTACCTCTCCCTGCTCCACTGCCGTGACGTGGTCCAGATTTCCTGGGCCCACTAATTACTTGAACCAGCCCTACCCACCACAACTTTAGCCAAATGACCCCCAATTTCAAATGCCTTCCAATTATTATAAGGTAAATTACGCTTGACAAGCTTCATTAAGAAGAATGGATGGTTTTGACATTAAAATGGGCACTCTAGGTGTTTTCCTGGCCCCCACTCACTGCCGACTATGCTGCCCCATTGACTTGCATTGGGTTTCGTGTTTCGGTCGATCCCGACTTTACGTCATAATCGGCCGATTTCACTCGACCCGACTTTTGAGATAGTCGGGTTTCGCGAAACCCGGCTCGACTCTAAAAAGGTCAAAGTCGCTCAACTCTAGGTACAAGTACTGTTTTTAGTATGAATAGTGGTCATAATTGGGCACATTTGGTCTACGGGTCAAAATAATAACATAATGCTTGCCAAACTCTTTGGAATTTACTTTTTCTTCATTCATTTCATTTTATTCTTCTACGGTGGGCACGGCGTTGTAGATACCATTATCACGTCTGTGGATCCCCCAGGCCGAGGTGCCTGCTTCGCTCTTTTTTCCGCTAAGATCAAGGGCAAAAACGGTTCTTAAATGATTGTCTGTCGCTTCCGCTGCAATCTACGCCTGAGATGCAGGGTGGCCATACATTGGAACCAGCAGCAAAAGCCATAAAATTCACTATAGATACTGATGACCCGAAATCACATCAACATCTTTCTGACCCACGTCGCACACGACAAGATGCTGAAAGGCTCTAGTCTACAGCTAACGCCTAGTCGCCACAGTCAATAAAAATGTTGAAGAGATCTAAAGCTGCGCACCACAATCCAAAATAGAGTGTGCTGTAGCAAGAGTCCTGCCTATATTTATGTCTGCACATCATTCCGCAGCAGCAGCATTGATGCCATGTTTGGTGCTCCTTGCCCTGGGTACAATAAATGGTACCGAGTTCTACCCACTATTAATTTCAATATTTTTTTGTTACCTTTCATCCTTCTTTTTTAAATAGCTCATTCTGATAGCTTTTTTAAGAAAATGTGTTTATTGTTAAAACAATTAATTCATTAATAATAATCTTTATTTGTATAATAATCTTTATTTTTATATAGCGCTAACATATTCCGCAGCGCTTTACAGTTTTGCACACATTATGATCACTGTCCCCGATGGGGCTCACAATCTAAATTCCCTATCAGTATGTCTTTGGAATGTGGGAGGAAACCGGAGAACCCGGAGGAAACCCACGCAAACACGGAGAGAACATACAAACTCTTTGCAGATGTTGTCCTGAGTGGGATTAGAACCCAGGACTCCAGCGCTGCAAGGCTGCTGTGCTAACCACTGAGCCACCGTGCTGCCCTTTAATTAATTTTGCTTGCCCTTTTCCTCTGTTGTGTCGGAGTAGGTTTAAATATAAGAACTTTGCATGGCTTAGCGACATTTGAAAAATACACCTTCCGGGAGGCCTGTCTCAGGGGACTCTCACCAGGACGGATCCGCGTTCAGCTTGCCCTGCAGAAGCAGGAAGTCTCCAGGGGTACCACGAGGAGGAATGGATTCACCCCCATACACTGTTTCGTCTTCTTCTTCTACTTAGACTTATTTTTTTCTTCTTCTGCATTTTATCATTCTGCTTATTCTTATTCTGCTTATTCTTTTTTTTCCTGGTCTTATGGTATCTGGTTCTTCTGGTTCTGGTACTTTGGGTAATGGTGCTTCTGGTTCTTCCATTTCCTAAACCTTTGCTTCATCTTCTTCTTCCTCTGGTTCTTCTTCTTCTTCTGGGTCTTCTTCCTCTTGTACCAGTTCTTCTTCCTTTGGTTCTTCTTCCTCTGGTTCCAGTTTTTCTTCTTCCTCTGGTTCTTCTTCCTCTTGTTCCGGTTCTTTTTCTTCCTCTGGTTCTTCTTCCTCTGGTTCCGGTTCTTCTTCTGGTTGTTCTTTTTCTGGTTCTTCTTCTTCTAGTTCTTCTTGTTCTTCTTCTTTTGGTACTTGTATTTATAATTGTAATTTGTGAAGCATGTAGTTCAGGTGCACAGAGGAACAGCAAGAAGTACCAGTGTCCAAAAGCACATTCATGGACCAGCTGATGTTAATGGAACCTGGATACACAGTAAAGGAACCTGTGGCAAAGAAATTATCAAGAACCAGCTGGTGGTGCTGGGACTCTGTTATTAATCAGAAGGTATAAGTGCCATTGGCACTAGCGAGAACCATCTGGTGCTGCTGGAACCCTGTTACTAAACAGAATGTATAACTGCCATTGGCACTAGCGAGAACCATCTGGTGCTGCTGGAACCCTGTTACTAAGCAGAAGGTATAAGTGCCATTGGCACTATCAAGAACCATCTGGCGGTTCTGGAACTCATATTGGACTGCAGGGTTAACATGTGTTACTAACCCCTAAAATAAAGGACAGCTTCTGTTACTGGAACCCGGAGCCACATCAGGAGCCACCTGGACTACCTGCACTCTGGATACCCAGCTAACTCTACTGGGGCACAGAGCAGAAGCAGATCAAGTTGTACATCTCCCCGATTACCAGTCTACGTTACCAGAACCCGGAGCCAAGCTAGGAGGCAACTGTCCTGCCGGCACTCTTGAGAACCAGCTAACAGAGGAAACAGTGCAGGGCATCAGCGGGTGGTGCTGAGGCCCAGTGGTACAGGATTCATTGTAGGTGGACAGCAGAATTTGAATTGCCAGTAGCACAGCCAGAGTCCAGCTTGCATTGCTGAACCCAACAACACGGCAGCGGGTGTTCACTGTGTTACGTGCACTTCCGAGCAACAGCTAGCGGTGCTGAGGCCCAGGCAGACAGGATTCATTGTAGGTGGACAGGAGAATTTGAATTGCCAGTAGCACTGCCAGAGTCCAGCTTGCGTTGCTGAACCCCGGACAACACGGCAGCGGGTGTTCACTGTGCTACTGATACTTCCGAGCAACAGCTGACGGTGCTGAAGCCCAGGTGGACTGGAGTATTTGTAGGTGGACTGGAGTATTTGTAGGTGGACTGGAGTATCTGATTTGCCAGTGGTATAGCCAGAGTAAAGATTGCGGTGCTGAATCTTGTAAACAAAGCAGCGGCTGTTTACTGTGCAACTGACACTTCCGAGCAACAGCTGACGTGCTGAAGCCCAGCTGGGCGGATCAATCTAGTGGTGCCAGAGGGCCAAGTGTGGACCTGGAGACTGTTGCCAGACATGTGTTTGTTCAGTCTCATCTGGCACAGGGTTTGCAAAGTCTGGCGAGATCCAGGCCTGGTTCATCTTTATAAAAGTTAGGTGGTCAACGTTATCGGTGGATAGGCGCGTGCATTGGTCTGTTAGGACTTCACCTAGGGCTCTGGAGTCGGAGTCGTGGAGTTGGAGTCGGAGTTAGTTTTGCTTGGAGTCGGAGTCAGAGTCGGAGTCGGTAGAAATGTACCGACTCCAGCTTTAAAAAAAATGTTAAAATAGATAGGACAAAAACGCTAATAGAGACACATTATTTTCTCTCTCTCTCTCTCTGATGACAGAGACAAGCTCTCCCTAACTGAATTCACAGTAGAGTGAACACAAAATGGCGTCGCCAGCCTTTTATAGTGCCTGATCACAGCCAATCACAGTCATGCCAGTAGTTAAAATGCCTACTAGTGTTTCAGGATGTGCACACACTTCACAGGCTCTTCATTGGGTGGTTCATGTGTCAATCACAAGCATTGTGCAAAAAAAAAATACGCACTTCCGATTTCCAATCACATTCAAAGATCAGAATCGGGATTCGGAATTCCGATCATAGTGAAAATCGGTATAATTCCGATCTTACATGATCGGATCGAGCAATCCTAGTGAAGACATAGGATTCCCACATTCCAAAGTCATACTAATAGGGAATTTAGATTGTGAGCCTCAACAGGGACAGCAATGATAATGTGTGCAAAACTGTAAAGCGCTGCAGAATATGTTAGCGCTATATAAAAATAAAGATAATTTATTATTATTTATTTATTATAAGACTGTTGGACTGTGTCTGTAATGAAGCTGAATGAGCTCAGTAAAGTTCTCTTGAAAATGAATCTGGACTTTGAGACACTTTGTGTGTTGCTGAAGAAAGCTGGGACTCTGCAGCTTGAAGAAAACTCTGACCCACAGGTGGATGAAAAGCTCAACACACACAGCACACCAGAGAAAGGACATTTTATTAATGTAGCAGAGTTCTGGGGTGTGTTGGAAGTACAGATGCCCCTTGGCACGACTACCACCCTGGCACCCTTAAAAAATGGCGTAGTCAGCAGGATCCAGATGCCTTGCATTTGGAAAATGGAGAAACCGCAGAAACGGCAAAGATGGAGGCCATTAAAGACTTTAAAATGGCGGATGATGGTGCAGAAACTGAAGATAGCTCTGCCCATCGTGGGTGTTCTAAACTGAAAATTGTCTGGTGGGGAGGGTGCCTTGAGCCTCAGCCCCATCACCTTGGGAGCGGTGCCCGCTCATGGTGGGCACGGCAAAGAAAAAAGAATGCACCAACCTATTGGTATTGTGCTGTTAAATAATTTTTTTTGTATATATATCTAACCTATCTATCTATCTGTGTGTGTAAACATTATTCTTCATTAGAGTATGTAAAAGAAGAGGTTGGACAAGGAAATTATATCACAATTCTTTTTTTTTGTTAAATAATAGATCTTTATTTAGCCTATAAAAACGCATACAAATCAGCATGAAAAAAATGTATGAAAATCAGCATCAAAAACGCATTAAATCCGCACAGATTTTTACCAGCGTGTTCTGCCATGAGATGCAGAATCTGCGTATAAAATTCCACAAGCAAATCTGCAACGTGTGCACATACCCTTGGGGCATGTGCACACGTTAAATAAAAGTTCTACACCATTTCTGTATCTCTTGGCAGGAATAACACAGCTGCAAAACATGCGTTTTTGGTGTGTTTTTGCCGTGTTTATGATTAATCAGAGACAAGATAATGGTGAAAAATGCAGTGCAAGAACACACAGAGGATTGACATGCAGCAGATTATTTTCTACACCGAATCTGCAAGCTAGAAATACTCAACATGTGCATGACATGTCAGGTTTTTCAATCACTTTGCTGGCATTTGGCAACCATTAATAAAATCACTGACAACTGCCAAGGCATGTAAGTGCGAGTATTTCTGTGCATGTCGCTTATACCAAATGATGAATAAATCCAGATATTTTCAAATTTTTGTATTCATTTTTTCATCGTTTGCATATTATCAACAACTAGATGGAGGCCCGATGCTATCGCATCGAGAGGGTGGTAATGTAACGATGAGGGCAGGCTTCGCAGCGTTGAGAATCTCTCCCCCCATGCGCTTACCCACCTATCCACTCTCTCTTTCCCCATGTGCTGACTTCTCCCTTCTGTGCTCTCTTCTTGACCTGTCTATCCGATGTGCTATCCCCCTTGTCTGCGGTCTCTCTCCTTCCTATGCTGTGCTCTCCCCTCATGTGCTGTCCCGTTTGAGCTGTCTCCCCCTCTGCTCTGTCTCTCTCACCCCTGTGCGCTTTCTCTCTCCCCCGTGAACATAACATACCACAGCTCCTGGGCAGGGTAGGAAGCAAAATACAATACTGATATTACAGCAGGAGATCACAGAGGATATATTTTGTGAGGTAAAATAATGTTTAAAAACAGTCAGTGAAATATTTTACCTGGCAAAAGAAATCTTTTGTGATCCCCTGCTGTAATGTCAGTATTGTCTTTTGCTTCCTCCCCTCCCCAGGAGATGTGGTATGTTCCGTACAGGATCAGACACAGCCAGTTTTTAAAATGAACTTTCGTTCATGACCGGCTTCCTCTGCCTGTAGACACGTCGCACATCTGCCGCCGGGATCAGCCAAATGATTCACTGTGCCTGCGCGGATTTTGCGCAGGAGCAGTAAATCAGACTGCCACCCTCTTTGTGCAGACAGATAGTGGTAGTCACATTAAAACTGTGCATGCACTCCTCCTGTACAAAGGTGGCAGTGGTCAGTGAACCATTCAGCTGATCCCAGCGGCGGCTGTGTGTGTGGTGCATATGGCGTATACAGTGTGTGGTGCGCACGGCATTTACAGTGTGTGTGTGTGTGTGTGTGGTGCAATGGTGTTCCGCTGGTTGTACCGCACAAAAGGCTCGTACCACCAGCCGTTTCCATATTGAGACACCCATCACTTGGGTGTCCCAATGTGGAGGTCAGTGAACTTCCACTGCTTGGAATTCTGGGATCTGGACACATCTGGATGGAACAGATGTGAAGACATTAGAAGGTAAGTATATATTAATAACATACAATTTTTTGATGCTCTGATTTCTATAAATGACTTCATAACTTTTTGTTGGTGTTGCAATTTCCGTATTGAAGATTGTACACAGCTCTTTAATGTACGTAAGTTTAGTTTAGCAATCACTTGCGAGAAAACATATTGGCTGTAGTGCCTCACATACTTAAGGTTATGCTCACATCTGCATTGGCGGATGCACCAAAAATCTATGCCACAGATTGTTTCATATTAATGATGGGTCTAATGATCACTGCTGGAGTCTTGTATGCTTCCCTTTGCCGAAAAGATTATTTGAGATGGAAATGCCATTCTCCAGCAGAACTTGGCACCTGTCCACACGGCCAAAAGTACCAATTCCTGGTTTAAAAACAACAGTATCATTGTGCTTGATTGGCGAGCAAACTCGCCTGACCTTAACCCCATAGACAATCTATTGGTTATTGTCAAGAGGAAGATGAGAGACACCAAACGCAACAATGCAGATGAGCTGAAGGCTGCTATCAAAACAACCTGAGCTTCCATAACACCTCAGCAGTGCCACAGGCTGATCGCCTCCATGCCACGCCGCATTGATGCAGTAATTGATGCAAAAGGAGCCCAAACCAAGTATTGAGTGCATTTACTGAACATACATTTTAGTAGGCCAACATTTCGGATTTTAAAATCACTTTTTTAAGCTGGTGTTAAGTATTCTAATTTACTGAGATAATGACTTTGGGGTTTTCATTGGCTGTAAGCCATAATCATCAACATTAACAGAAATAAACACTTGAATTAGATCATTCTGTTTGTAATGACAGATTCTAATTTTTTGAGATGCACCTGTATATTAGGACCACTCTTGTTATTATCCTTAGGTTTTTTTATGTTTTGGTTCACTCACCAACACATGCTAAATTGTGTCCACTGTGTTGAAATATACAGGGTGGGCCATTTATATGGATACACCTAAATACAATGGGAATGGTTGGTAATATCAACTTCCTGTTTGTGGCACATTAGAATATGGGAAGGGGAAATCTTTTCAAGATGGGTGGTGACTATGGCGGCCATTTTTAAGTCGGCCATTTTGGATCCAACTTTATTTTTTCCAATGGGAAGAGAGTCATGTAACACATCAAACTTATTGAGAATTTCACATGAAAAACAATGGTGTGCTTGGTTTTAATGTAACTTTATTCTTTCATAAGTTATTTACAAGCTTACTACCACTTATAAAATGTGTTCAAAGTGCTGCCCATTGTGTTGGATTGTCAATGCAACCCTCTTCTCTCACTCTTGACACACTGATAGCAACACTGCAGAAGAAATGCTAGCACAGGCTTCCAGTATCCAATGTTTCATATGCTGCACATCTCGTATCTTCTCAGCATAGACAATTGCCCTCAGATGATCCCAGAGATAAAAGTCTAAGGGGGTCAGATCAGGAGACTTTGGTGGTCATTCAACTTGAGCTAAAATGGGGTTCAAGAAGTATTGTTTTTCCTTGCAAAGAAAGACATGTTAAGCATGCCGAGATGAGGAGACTTGAAGCCGCAATGCTCCTCTGGGAAATTTGCAAATTGTCTCTTCAGAGAGAAAGATGACTAGAACTTTAGTGCCACTTATAGGAAGTAGCAATCCTAAAAGTCAATGTCGACCCTTTAATGAGCCTTGCCACATGACTTAGGATAAAAGCGAGGGGGCAGCAACCCGAAACACAGTGTCTGCAAATTGAGAGACTGGTTTGGCTTTTAGCCTAAGTCATGTGACAAGGCTCGTTAAAGGGTCAACATTGACCTTTAGGATTGGTACTTCCAATACGTGGCACTAGAGTTCTAGTCCTCTTCCTCTCTGAAGAGACAATTTGCATGCAATAAAATGCTAATTAATTATGCAAAAATCATATGATGTGATTTTGTTTTTAAGTTTCTGTCTCTCACAGTTGAAGTGTATCTACAATACACGGCAGTGTATCAAATATTTATTTTCCCCACTGTATTTACACTTTTGCAAAATAGAAATATAGAACAATCAGCAAAGGTTCCAGAAAACTTCCAATACTAACTTCCAACTCAAATTACATTAAAGGAAACACAATTTTCCCCACTGACATATACAGCAGTTTTAGAGGTCTTACTATATCTTCATCCCATATATTCGTAGATCTTTGTAGAACCCCATAATCCTGTCGAATGTAAGCTCGCAAGGGCATGTCCTCTTAACTCTGTATCAGTCTGTCATTGTTAGTTTTGTTTACTGTAAGTGATATTTGTATTTTGATATAACCCTGTCTAATGTACAGCACCATGGAATTAATGGTGCTATATAAATAATAATAATAATAATTTTAAAAAATAAACAAAATTTTTCTAAACACTTGGAGAAAAGTAGGAACTGAAGGAAGCCAAGAGATGAGCTGTTAACATAGCACCTCAATGAGAAGGAACACGATACCTATGAGGTGCTACATCAGTTCTGGCTTAACCCCTTCATGACCCAGCCTATTTTGACCTTAAAGACCTTGCCGTTTTTTGCAATTCTGACCAGTGTCCCTTTATGAGGTAATAACTCAGGAACGCTTCAACGGATCCTAGCGGTTCTGAGATTGTTTTTTCGTGACATATTGGGCTTCATGTTAGTGGTAAATTTAGGTCAATAAATTCTGCGTTTATTTGTGATAAAAACGGAAATTTGGCGAAAATTTTGAAAATTTTGCAATTTTCACATTTTGAATTTTTATTCTGTTAAACCAGAGAGATATGAGACACAAAATAGTTAATAAATAACATTTCCCACATGTTTACTTTACATCAGCACAATTTTGGAAACAAAATTTTTTTTTCTTAGGAAGTTATAAGGGTTAAAATTTGACCAGCGATTTCTCATTTTTACAACAAAATTTACAAAACCATTTTATTTAGGGACCACCTCACATTTGAAGTCAGTTTGAGGGGTCTATATGGCTGAAAATACCCAAAAGTGACACCATTCTAAAATCTGCACCCCTCAAGGTACTCAAAACCACATTCAAGAAGTTTATTAACCCTTCAGGTGCTTCACAGCAGCAGAAGCAACATGGAAGGAAAAAATGAACATTTAACTTTTTAGTCACAAAAATTATCTTTTAGCAACAATTTTTTTATTTTCCCAATGGTAAAAGGAGAAACTGAACCACGAAAGTTGTTGTCCAATTTGTCCTGAGTACGCTGATACCTCATATGTGGGGGTAAACCACTGTTTGGGCGCACGGCAGGGCTTGGAAGGGAAGGAGCGCCATTTGACTTTTTGAATCAAAAATTAGCTGCACTCTTTAGCGGACACCATGTCACGTTTGGAGAGCCCCCGTGTGCCTAAAAATTGGAGCTCACCCACAAGTGACCCCATTTTGGAAACTAGACGCCCCAGGGAACTTATCTAGATGCATAGTGAGCACTTTGAACCCCCAGGTGCTTCACAAATTGATCCGTAAAAATGAAAAAGTACTTTTTTTTCACAAAAAAATTCTTTTAGCCTCAATTTTTTCATTTTCACATGGGCAACAGGATAAAATGGATCCTAAAATGTGTTGGGCAATTTCTCCTGAGTACACCGATACTTCACATGTGGGGGTAAACCACTGTTTGGGCACATGGTAAGGCTCGGAAGGGAAGGAGCGCCATTTGACTTTTTGAATGAAAAATTATTTCCATCGTTAGCGGACACCATGTCGCGTTTGGAGAGCTCCTGTGTGCCTAAACATTGGCGCTCCCCCACAAGTGACCCCATTTTGGAAACTAGACCCCCCAAGGAACTTATTTAGATGCCTAGTGAGCACTTTAAACCCCCAGGTGCTTCACAAATTGATCCGTAAAAATGAAAAAGTACTTTTTTTTCACAAAAAAATTCTTTTCGCCTCAATTTTTTCATTTTCACATGGGCAGTAGGATAAAATGGATCATAAAATTTGTTGGGCAATTTCTCCCGAGTACGCCGATACCTCATATGTGGGGGTAAACCACTGTTTGGGCACACGGCAGGGCTCGGAAGGGAAGGCGCGCCATTTGACTTTTTGAATGGAAAATTAGCTCCAATTGTTAGCGGACACCATGTCGCGTTTGGAGAGCCCCTGTGTGCCTATGCATTGGAGCTCCCCCACAAGTGACCCCATTTTGGAAACTAGACCCCCCAAGGAACTTATCTAGATGCATATTGAGCACTTTAAACCCCCAGGTGCTTCACAGAAGTTTATAACGCAGAGCCATGAAAATAAAAAATAATTTTTCTTTACTCAAAAATGATTTTTTAGCCTGGAATTTCCTATTTTGCCAAGGATAATAGGAGAAATTGGACCCCAAATATTGTTGTCCAGTTTGTCCTGAGTACGCTGATACCCCATATGTGGGGGTAAACCACTGTTTGGGCGCACGGCAGGGCTCGGAAGGGATGGCACGCCATTTGGCTTTTTAAATGGAAAATTAGCTCCAATCATTAGCGGACACCATGTCACGTTTGGAGAGCCCCTGTGTGCCTAAACATTGGAGATCCCCCAGAAATGACCCCATTTTGGAAACTAGACCCCCAAAGGAACTAATCTAGATGTGTGGTGAGGACTTTGAACCCCCAAGTGCTTCACAGAAGTTTATAATGCAGAGCCATGAAAAAAAAAAAAATTATTTTCTCAAAAATGATCTTTTAGCCTGCAATTTTTTATTTTACAAAGGGTAACAGGAGAAATTTGACCCCAAAAGTTGTTGTCCAGTTTCTCCTGAGTACGCTGATACCCCATATTTGGGGGTAAACCACTGTTTGGGCACATGCCGGGGCTCGGAAGTGAAGTAGTGACATTTTGAAATGCAGACTTTGATGGAATGCTCTGTGGGCGTCACGTTGCGTTTGCAGAGCCCCTGATGTGGCTTAACAGTAGAAACCCCCCACAAGTGACCCCATTTTGGAAACTAGACCCCGAAAGGAACTTATCTAGATGTGTGGTGAGCACTTTGAACCCCCAAGTGCTTCATAGAAGTTTATAATGCAGAGCCGTGAAAATAATAAATACGTTTTCTTTCCTCAAAAATAATTATTTAGCCCAGAATTTTTTATTTTCCCAAGGGTAACAGGAGAAATTGGATCCCAAAAGTTGTTGTCCAGTTTCTCCTGAGTACGCTGATACCCCATGTGTGGGGGTAAACCACTGTTTGGGCACACGTCGGGGCTCAGAAGGGAAGTAGTGACTTTTGAAATGCAGACTTTGATGGAATGGTCTGCGGGCGTCACATTGCGTTTGCAGAGCCCCTGGTGTGCCTAAACAGTAGAAACCCCCCACAAGTGACCCCATTTTAGAAACTAAACCCCCCAAGGAACTTATCTAGATATGTGGTGAGCACTTTGAACCCCCAAGTGCTTCACAGACGTTTACAACGCAGAGCCGTGAAAATAAAAAATCATTTTTCTTTCCTCAAAAATGATGTTTTAGCAAGCATTTCTTTATTTTCACAAGGGTAACAGGAGAAATTGGACCTCAGTAATTGTTGCGCAGTTTGTCCTGAGTATGCTGGTACCCCATATGTGGGGGTAAACCACTGTTTGGGTGCACGTCGGGGCTCGGAAGTGAGGGAGCACCATTTGACTTTTTGAATACAAGATTGGCTGGAATCAATGGTGGCGCCATGTTGCGTTTGGAGACCCCCTGATGTGCCTAAACAGTGGTAACCCCTCAATTCTAACTCCAACACACCCCTAACCCTTATCCCAACTGTAGCCGTAACCCTAATCACAACCCTAACCCCAACACACCCGTAACCCCAACACACCCCTAACCCTAACCACAACCCTAATTCCAACCCAACCCTAGCCCTAAGGCTATGTGCCAACGTTGCGGATTCGTATGAGATTTTTCAGCACCATTTTTGAAAAATCCGCGGGTAAAAGGCACTGCGTTTTACCTGCGGATTTACCGCGGATTGCCAGTGTTTTTTGTCCGGATTTCACTTGCGGATTCCTATTGAGGAACAGGTGTAAAACGCTGCGGAATCCGCACAAAGAATTAACATGCTGCGGAAAATACAACGCAGCGTTCCCGCGCGGTATTTTCCGCACCATGGGCACAGCGGATTTGGCTTTCCATATGTTTACATGGTACTGTACACCTGATGGAACACTGCTGCGGATCCGCAGCCAAATCCGCACCGTGTGCACATGGCCTAATTCTAAAGGTATGTGCACACGCTGCGGAAAACGCTGCGGATCCGCAGCAGTTTCCCATGAGTTTACAGTTCAATGTAGACCTATGGGAAACAAAAATCGCTGTACACATGCTGCAGAAAAACTGCACGGAAACGCAGCGGTTTACATTCCGCAGCATGTCACTTCTTTCTGCGGATTCCGCAGCGGTTTTACAACTGCTCAAATAGAAAATCGCTGTTGTAAAACCGCATTGAAATGCGCAGAAAAAACATGGTAAATCCGCCATAAATCCGCAGCGGTTTAGCACTGCGGATTTATCAAATCCGCAGCGGAAAAATCCGCAGAGGACCAGAATATGTGTGCACATTCCTAACCCTAACCCTACCCCTAACCCTACCCCTAACCCTACCCCTAACCCTAACCCTACCCCTAACCCTACCCCTACCCCTAACCCTACCCCTAACCCTAGTTCTTACCCCAACCTTAGTGGAAAAAAAATATATATTTTTTTTTATTGTCCCTACCTATGGGGGTGACAAAGGGGTGGGGGGGGGGTCATTTACTTTTTTTTTTATTTTGATCACTGAGATATAACCTATCTCAGTGATCAAAATTCACTCTGGAACGAATCTGCCGGCCGGCAGATTCGGCCGGCAGATTCGGCGGGCGCACTGCACATGCGCCCGCCATTTTGGAAGATGGCGGCGCCCAGGAAAGAAGACGGACGGTCCCCGGGAGGCCAGGTAAGTATAAGGGGGGGAGATCAGGGCAAGGGGGGGGCCGTCGGAGCACGGGGGGGGGGGGGGTGGATCGGAACACGGGGGGGTGGATTGGAGCACGGAGTGGGGGATCGCTGTGCGGGCGGGTGGATCGGAGCACGGGGGGGATCGCTGTGCAGGGGGTGGGATCGGAGTGCGGGGGGGTGTGATTGGAGCACGGGGGGTGTGATTGGAGCACGGGGGGAGCGGACAGGAGGACGGGGGAGCGGAGCACAGGACCGAGGGGAGCGGACCACAGATCGGGGGGCTGGGGGGGCGATAGGAGGGGTGGGGTGGGTGCACATTAGTGTGTCCAGCCATGGCCGATGATATTGCAGCATCGGCCATGGCTGGATTGTAATATTTCACCATTTTTTTAGGTGAAATATTACAAATCGCTCTGATTGGCAGTTTCACTTTCAACAGCCAATCAGAGCGATCGTAGCCACGAGGGGGTGAAGCCACCCCCCCTGGGCTAAACTACCACTCCCCCTGTCCCTGCAGATCGGGTGAAATGGGAGTTAACCCTTTCACCCGGCCTGCAGGGACGCGATCTTTCCATGACGCATATGCTGCGTCATGGGTCGGATTGGCACAGACTTTCATGACGCAGCGTATGCGTCAAAGGTCGGGAAGGGGTTAATGTCCTTTTCTACTGTGAAGTCATTGTTCTTGTAAATAAATTATGTGCACGATCTGTGTGAATCTCAGTCAATTTAACTCTCTGGAACACATTGAAGTAGGACTTACTCAAAGTTTTGGAAGCAGCCCAAAAAACAAATGTCACTTAATGTGCTACTGTAAAATAGTCTTTAGACCAGCAAGAGTTCCCCTAAAGAGCTGACAGGTAATGGATAGGTAGGAATCGCATAGACACCAGATGTTCAACATTTCAGTAGCCTTGTATGGCTGGAAAATAGAGACGAAACATTGTATTGTTTTACTTTTCTGATACATGTAACTTTTAAACATGAAAAATATTTAAATGAGTTTAAAATAATAAAGTGAATTTATGCCTTAAATTTAAGAAAAATACTTTGAATTTAAGCAAAATAACATGAAAAAGTTATATGACGTAACACAAACCAAATCGATGTAACGATCATTAATTGACTTTGCTGAGCTTACTGCCATTGTTCTCCATTATAGTTGTTATGATTTCCTTCTGTAGATTACTCTTTTGCCTTTTTTTGCTGGGTGAAAAGGTTTCTTTAAACTGACACCCAACAGCTTTATTCCTGCTAAGAATTTTCTAGACTCTAGAGCTATGTAGTTGGACTTGGGTTTTTATGAAATCATTGTTTAACTTTTGACAGATATATGAAAGGCTATAGGCACCTTCAGCATGGAGAAATAATGTTTACATACTGTACTGTATGTTAGTTTGTTACAGTCTGCAATCTTCATTTCTTTTTTCATTTTCAAACCCTTGATATATAATTTTCAGTCTGATCCAGGTTTTATATTTCTGTCTTATGGGATTATGGGAGTCTCTCCAAGTAATACATGCTGTATGTGTGTTTTATGTGTATTCAGGGTACTGCAGTCTCCTTCAGTTACTATATCAGTGGAACGCCCGCCAGGGCCGTGGGGTACTCGATACCGGGTCAGGTACTCACAGACGGCTGTCTCGGTGGCGGCGACCCAGTCCGTAGCCCTGGGCACCCATGTTAAAGGGATTGTCCTTAATGGGGTTTTGAATAAAGTTTTAGTTCGTGATGCCACCTGTGGTATTCGGTCAGTGGGGATCGACGCTGCTTAAAGGGGTCCACTGGGGTTATGTTAAGGCAGCTGAGATGGTATAACTTCCCACAGGGGAAGTATGTCCTCAGGGCTCCCAGTGTATGGATGAGGATGGTGAGTGGTGCAGTAAAGAACAGAGGACACAGGTTTTCAGTCTCTTTACCTGGTTTACTGAAGACTTCAGGCAGCCACAGTCCAGGGCACCAGATCACAGGGCAGGCAGGGTCCGGCCAGCTTGGAAGCAAATTCAGAGTCCCCCCTTACCAGGTGGAATTAAAAGCCTTCCTCAAAGAGCAGTGGTATTGTAGTCCCTTACTGCCTATGGCTTCTGGCAAGGTCTTCACAATTCTCTCTGTCCTCCATAAAGATGGGACATAAACCCGTATGACAGGTGGCTCAAGCCTTTTTACTTGGTCTCTATCACAACCCGGGCTCTAAGTGTCACTGTGTCTCCTGGGTATTAGGGCAGACAGGTTATGTGTAGTTCAGCTGTCCTGCTGGTTTCTGCTGTAAGTCTAAGAGTCCCTCACAACCTCGGTCTTCCGGCTACCGGTAATCTGCACTTCACAGGGAGATCTCAGCTGTCCATCCCAAATGTCACTCTCCTGTCACTCTCCTGTGCTTCGCTCTCCTGCACGCTCACTAAACAATATTCTTCCTTTCGTGTTCTCTCTCCAGGAGCTGTAGCAACTCTGGCTACACGGCCCTTTCAATCCTTCCGACACTCAATGTCTGACTGCTCTCTTCTCTGACAGACTGACCAACTTCCTTTCCCTCCAGACCAGAATATAGGGAAGTTCCCCTTATTCTGGGTTCAGAGTTTCCCCTTCTGGCCTGGAGTGTGTCATGTTGTGTGCATTGTGGTTACCTGATAAAAGGAATCCTTCATTGCTTCCAAGCGTGACATCACTCTCCCCGTAAGGAAAGCAATGCCACTGTGATGACCAGGACCCTGGGGCGTCAAATCAGCACATCTCCTGTTCTGCACTTATTTCTTTTTGATGCATATTCCATCTTTTCTATAGGATGTTTTCATTGCCTTCCCTGAGACTATAGATGCTTTCTCCATCCTCCATATTGTAAAGTTCTGTGTGCAACACTGTCCTTGCTGCTCTTTTTAAGGCCTCTGTCACACATCAGTGTGTCCAGTACATGTTCACACATACCAGAAACACTGACACACGTAGACCCATTCAAGTGAATGGGTCTGCGCACATATCTGTGTTTTCTCACGGACCGTGTGTCCATGTGCTGCACACGTTGGCATGTCTGTTTTTGTGCAGCAGCACGGATCACACGGACCCATACAAGTCAATTGGTCCGTGTAAACATGTACTGCACATGGATGCTATCCGTGTGCTGTCCGTGTGTTGTCCGTGTGCATTTTAAAGTTTCAAAGTTAGGTAAGTTACCCCATACCTGTTCCTTTTTTAAACTTAAATTGTAATCCTTTAAACATATGAAAATAGTGGTGATTGTGCTGTCTATCTGTCATGTTACATGTCTAACCAACACACACATTACCTCAAGTGTTTCTATCCTTTGTAGGTAAACCACATTATCATATCTAGTTATAATGACTAGTATTATAATGAGATCACTCTATTCAATATCCAAACAAGTCATTAACCAAGATTGTTAGAAATCAAAATAAATCGGCAGTGTGTGTCTGTGGCAGGATTTTAGTGCTGTTATGTTGCTTTAGGACTTTACAACCTTAACCCCTTTCTGACCTCGGACGGGATAGTATGTCCGAGGTCAGAACTCCCGCTTTGATGCGGGCTCCGGCGGTGAGAATGCGGTGTTGGATGTTTTGATCTCCCAGTGGTCATTCATCCTTATGTTTATAGTCCTTTTACTAGGCACTGCTCCTAATAGCCAGTTTCCTACTCCACACTGATGAGGGGCAAATACCCCGAAACAGCTGTCTGTGGATGGATACCATGTTTTGGCATAGGTGGTTTTCCTTTTTGGATGCTGCCCTTTCCGTGGTTGTTCCTTCCTGGTGAAAGACCTGGCTATTTATTGCTTGCATTGAGAAACACGTGATGGTGTCTCCGCGGCTTTTCTACATGCATTTGCATGTTTCCCATAAGGGATGGGAGCAGTGTTCTGGATCACTGCATTGAGAAACACGTGATAAACAGGTTAAACATATGTAAACTTGAGCTTCCCTTTATGGGAGGTAATTTCTTAAACATTACATTAAAGAAGTGCAAACATTTTTCAGGTGCACAACATTACATTAATTACATTTTTTCTTCTTGTTATAGGACAGGTCCTCAGGCCTGCATCCTCCTGCACTGGAGGCTAGCTAGCTCTTTTGGTGGCATTTGCATGGACAGCACAATTTTGGTTAAGGGCATAGTCCTGTATACTCTCCTGCACTCTTTGTCCACATCCAAAGAATCTCATTTTTACTATTGCTGCAGTGCGAGTGTCAAAAGTGTCTTTCAGTTTGGCTAATATTTGCTCAACAGTTCCATTTCCAATATCCGGCCAGGATTTTACTTCTCTTTGTGCCGCACCAATTAATCGGTCAGTTAGGATTTTGACTTTTTGTTGTTCCAACAGGGGGTACACCTGAATTAAGCTGCAGAGTCTTTCTTTAAAGTCATTGAGGATGTGGGACTCCCTTGAATATTGTGGAAGCCAGGCTGCTCCTGATATATAGGGCATGGATAGCGGCATTATTGGAGCTGTTACTGCGGTGGGGTCTGGCCTATTTGCAGGAGCTGCAGACACTGTGGGGACTGGTGGCATTATGGGACCTGCGGCTGCGACCACCGCTGGGCCTGGAGATTCTATGGGCCTGCGGCTGTGACAACTGCCAATCCTCCCCCTGGGGCAGACATGGCTTTTCCCTCCTGCTAACCTTATAGGGGCCAGCGTCTCTCTTCTGGAGGCTGTAGCGGTTCCTCTGGTGCGCGGTCTGAAGCAGTTCGTCTTGTCAGCGGTTGGACGCTTCTCCTGGCCCTCTGTCCAGGGCCTCCGGATGACATCTTCACTCGCCGCTCAGCTGCACAGCTGGTCTCCGCCCACAATGGCACACCCCTCTTTTTCTTGCGCTCCTCACGGCGCTCCTTCTAGCGGCTGTTGGTGGTTATTTTTAAAACAAAGTGCGCACACCGTGTGGTGCAGTTATGATGTGACACAGTTAGGGCGATGTTTTGATGGCGATGTTTTAGAAACCCATTAAAGTCTCTGGCATACAACTTAATAAAGTCTCTCTTTTAAGCACATAAAAACAAACAAAGAGGGGAGCGCACTTGAATGGTATCAGCCGGGAAAAGAATGCAGAAAGGTCATAGACCTACTCACCGCAGACAGTTATGCTGGACAAGCATAACAATGTGGAGTGGCTCGAAAGGATTCCTAGTCCTGTGGGGCAGATGAACGGCAGCTCCCAGACCTCGGCACAGTGATATCTGGAAGGAACAGGACGATGATGGACAACTGAAGTCCAGAGATGTGCCTGCGTGCAGAAGACTCTGAGTACTGCTTCCCACGTGATCAAGGACCTGCTGGTCACATGGTAGAAGGTCCTAGAGCAGCAAAGGTCAATTTGGGTTGTCAGCTGCAGCTCCCACCGAGATCCCTCAAGGAGGGAGCAGTAATGCAAATTGAAAAAAGTAAAGGGGTCTGGATGGAGTTCTGATGACAGAGGCCACCGGAGCACAGGTTAGGGATTTAAAATCTTTTAAAATCACTTTAAGCACAGTCTCTTAGGCGCACAAGACCCGTTTGCTGGGTGGGCCCATCCTGTTTGTGATGCCAAAATGAGTTGCCCTTCAGGGCCATGGGGTGCTCATTGCCCATTAATTTAAGGGGATGTGTCACGGCGGCAGCGACCCAGTCCGTGGCCCTGGGCACCCATGTTAAAGAGATGGTCTTTAAAGGGTTTTTTTTAAATAAAGAAAGTTTGTGATGCCACCTTTATCAGGTGGAGTTAAAAGCCTTCCTTCTAGCGCTGTGTTGTTATAGTCCCTTACTGTCTATGGCTTTGTAGCAAGGTCCTCTCAGTTATCTCTGTCCTTTGTGTAATGGGAAACAAACCCGTATGACAGGTGACTCGAGCCTTTTTACAGGGTCTCTATCACGACCCAGGCTCTATGTGTCACTGTGTCTCCTGGGTGTTGGGCGAATAAGTGATGTATAATACAGCTGTCATGTCTTGGTCTTCCGGCTACCGTTGTCTGCGCTCAATCAGGGATGTAACCCAGTCCCAGCTATTGTCCCCTGTTGTCACACTCCTGTGCTTCACTCTCTGGCACGTTAGCTAAAGGCTGTTCTTCCTTCTGTATCTCCCTATCTAGGAGCTACAGCACTTCAAACTGTATGGCCCCTCACCCATCCTTCTGCCTCAGACTGCTCCAGTCTGCTGTCTGGCACCAACTGTCTAAATCTTCCTAACTGCCTAGGAACTAACTCCTCCTCCCAAACAGAGAGAGCAGCTCCCCTGAAGTTGGGTGCAGAGCTCCCCCTTCTGGCCTGGAGTCAGAATGGTGCTGCATGTGCTAATTACCTGTCAAAAGGAATCCTTCATCGCTTCCAAGCATGACATCAATCTCCCCATGAGGAAAGCAATGCCACTGTGACATATGGACAGCACACGGATCACACATGGATGCTACATATGGACAGACGGATAGCACACGCATGCCACACGGTCGGTACACATGGACACACGGTAACACAGACACAGATATCTCCGATACCGTTTTTTCCGGTACTGGAAATATCAGGACGTGTGAAAGAGGCCTAAAACTGAGAAAATGGAATGGGAAATCTGAGAGCTATCAGGAGGAACAGCTCTAATGGACTTGTATCAGTTTTGCAAAAGCACTTAGGCAAATAAGGATTTACGGACACTCTACTGCAGCAACATAGTGAAAATATTTTTAAAGCTGCTTAACTTGGCAATAAAATAAAATTCTTTTTGAAGATGTACATATTATTTAAGGAACTGAAAGTGACCAATACTTATTCAAAAAGCTTGATTGATTATAGATTCTGTGTACAAAATACCTTGCTTATTTATGATGATATTCTCTCAAATTTTAACTGAGTTGTTTAAGACTAATAAACAGATTCTGCATGTTTTTGTAGTATAATGTCACGCTAGTCCATTTACTTTGACTTGGATTGCAACTCAGCCCAACTGAAGTAAATGAACCAGAGCTACAATATACTACTGATTTCTGGGGATAACTCTATAGTAAGCCCTGTCTTTCAAATTGGATACCAAAACCATTACCACTGCTAGCTGCCTCCAAAATGTGATCTTTAACTTTGAGTCAGCAAAAACAGTTAGTTCATGCATGCTGTCGTCATCACCCACCTACAACGTTTGTGGCTTTCTATGAATAATCTTTTACCATTCTATTCCATTCCAAACACCACTGCCTTTCTCTTCTCACATTTACTAGTTCCTTTCACTTTCGTCCGGAGAATTCACTTCAAAATACTAACCTAGATAATAGAGATGTTCATGACCTGTCCCTTCTATCCATTTCTGACAATCTACTGCAACCTCCAAACTCTTAATCCTCTTTCCTTACAAGACCTTCTTCTATGTTATTCGCATTTGTTGTTCCCCACTAAGTCAAGTGCTAGCTTTCTCCCATGCAATCCCCCTTACTGTGGAACTTGCTACCACAACTAGTCAGACACTCCCTGTTAGGGCTAGCGGAATGCACCAAGTAATAGGGTGATAGACACGAGGTGCGTTCGCAGCCCGGGGTCCACCGTGCAAAGATACCTGCTGCAAGCAATGGTGGATGGATACTGAGCTCACACGTGGGTTAAACTTCAACCCCGTGTGAAATTAAAGCGAGCTCTTTGCCTCACAGAGTCGCGCTGTACACAGGGACTAAAACCCTAACTAAAAGTTGTGCTTGTTCTAGAACTCTTCTGTGCTAACCGCACACATGAAGGAACCAGATGCTAAGCCAAGGCTAATTACCCCACTGATGCTAGCTGCCTGCCTGCCTGACTGTACAGCCCCAAGGCTAAACAGATTCACACCACTTATATACAGTGTGGCAGAGTATCCACTGGCAACTGCCAAACACAAATGATACTAGCCATGCGGCCATGCAAACCTTTTATAGCTGTAGCAGTTCAGGACCTTCCTAGTGGAGCTGCTACAGGACCTGAGCGTGTGACCCCCGTCATCCAATAAGAGGTCTTCCCATGGGCATGCTCAGGAGGGGAAAAGCAGGACTTAGTCCCAGGAGTGCCTGCTCACCACCGAACAGCACTAGTTATAATGGCTGAACCTTGAAGGGCAGCAGTAACCAAACTTGAATTATCTGCCTGGCCAGGCGCTGGGACCAATGTCTCCGCTGAGCAGGCTTCACTGCGGCTGGTGAAGAATGGGAGACCGCAGCGGACATGGCTTGAGATTCCCCCAGTGCAGCTGCAGAAACTCGACACCTAACATTATCCCTCCTCCTTGTGCCCCTCCCTCTTTGGGCCTTGCTACGCTCAAAGGCTGCAATGAGCAGCGGAGCCTGAAAGTGCTCCACAGGCTCCCAGGTTCTATCCTCTGGACCATGGCCCTTCCAGTCCACCAGATAGTATTTTTGCCACGTACCACCTTGCACCCCAAGATAGAGTTCATCTCGTACTCATCCGTGGACAAACCCGATGTCCCGGCAGATGACTCAGAAAACTGGTACATGTAGACGGGCTTTAAGAGGGATACATGAAAATTGTCGGTGAAACCTAGGTGCGGAGGAATAGCCAAATGGTAGACCACAGGGTTGACCTGCTCCAGAATCTTGAAAGGGCATATGTAGTGAGGCGTAAACAGTGAACTCAATTCGCAGCCTGATGTTACGGGCGGAGAGCCACACTAAGTAGCCAGGAGCAAAGGTCAGAATGGGGCGCCGAGGTGCATCAGCAGAAACACTCATTTTCTCCTTGGAGGCCCAGATAGCATCCTGTGTGCGGTCCCAAATGTCACATGCCTCCACCGCCCTGTCTGCCACCCTAGAATCGGTGGATGACATGGGCATGGGCACAGGGACACGCAGATGCTGGCCGTAATTAAGGGAAAATGGAGTCTGCCCAGTAGAGTCGGCTACAGCGTTGTTCAAAGCAAATTCCACCCAAGGTATCAAAGATTCCCAGTCATCCTGCCTGGCGGAGACAAAATGTGGCAACTATGTGACCAGAGTCTGGTTGGCCCTCTCTACCAACGGATTTGTCTCGTGATGGTATGCAGAAGAGAGATTCAGCTCAATGCTGAGATAGCGACAGAGCTCTCTCCAGAACTGAGATGGAAACTGAGGACCCCAGTCACTGACAATTTTGTCAGGCATGCCATGTAGATGGAAAACATGTTTAATGAACAACGCCACTAAGGCCCGTGCAGAAGGTAACCGTAGAAGCGGAACCAAGTACACCATTTTAGAAAAATGGTCGGTGACTACCCAGATAACTGTGCAGCTACGAGACTTGGGTAAGCCTACCACAAAGTCCATCCCAACCATCCCCCAGGGCCTGTCTGCCACTGGCAGGGGGTAAAGTAGCCCAGCAGGCCATTGCCGAGGAGATCGATTCTTGGCACAGGAGACACACGCCCGAATATATTCCTCAATGTCATGGACCATATGCGGCCACCAGTACATCCTCGCCAAAAGCTCAGATTTCCTCTTGTCCCAAAATGTCCACCCACCCTGGATGAGTGAGCCCAAGAGAGAACCTCCGGTCACAACTTAGATGGAATGAAAGTCTTGCCTGGGGGTACAGACTCTAGCGAAACCGGAGCTACAGTTCTCAGGCTCTCTGAAGGGACAATAAGCCGAGGCTCCTCCTCCTCCTCTGATGACAATAAAGAGCAGGAGAGAGTGTCGGAATGAGTGTTCATCTCCCCGTAGAGAAAATGGAAGGTAAAGTGAAACCGAGAGAAGAACAGGGACCATCTGGCCTGACGAGAGTTTAGCCGCTGGGCGGTTTGCAAATGTGGTCGGTGAAAACTTGGAAGGGAAAACGAGCCCCCTCCAGGAGGTGTCTCCACTCTGAAAAGGCCAACTTCATGACTAGCAACTCCCTATCCCCGATGGAATAATTCCTCTCTGCCGGTGTGAAGGTCTTGGAGAAGAAAAAGCAAGGATGCTTCTGACCTTGAGCATCCTTCTGGAAGAGGACTGCTCCAGCATCGACAGAAGAGGCATCCGCCTCCATGATAAATGGTTTATCAACATCGTGGCGATGTAAAATGGGAGCGCCAGCGAAGTGTGACTTGATAGAGAGGAAGGCCTTGGAGACCTCCTCTGACCACAATTTGGGATTAGCTCCCTTCTTGGTGAAGGTAACCAGAGGACCTACCAAAGTTGAGAAGTGGGGAATGAACTGGCGATAGTAGTTGATGAACCCCATAAAGCGCTGCACTGCTTTGAGAGAATGGGTTTCCTGCCAGTCCATCACAGCCTGTAACTTGGCGGGATCAATAGCCAATCCTTGGGCCGAGATGATATAGCCCAGGAAAGGCAAAGACTCCTGCTCAAACACACACTTCTCCAACTTGGCATAGAGGGAGTTTGCCCGTAAGAGATCAAAGACTTTGCAAATATCTCTCCGGTGGGAGTCTGTCATGATCCCAAAGGCAGGGGATCACAAAAGGACAAGCACAAAAACAAAACAAGCTCTAGGGTGATGGAACCTGAGCTGACCGCGATCCTGAACCTAAACACACAACTAGCAGTAGCCGGGGAACGTGCCTACGATGATTCCTAGACGTTTCGCGCCAGCCTAAGGATTAACTTCCCCTATTAGAAGAAACACAGACCTCACTTGCCTCCAGAGAAACGCCCCACAGAAATAGCAGCCCCCCACATGTAATAACGGTGAAATGAGAGGAAAGCACATACGTAGTTATGAAAATAGAATCAGCAAAAATGAGGCCCGCTAAAGCTAGATAGCAGAGGATACAAAAGTGAACTGCGCGGTCAGCGAAAAACCCTTCAAAAAACCATCCTGAAATTACTTGATTACATGTGCCAACTCATGGAACATGAGGAGTAATTTCAGCCCACTAGAGCAACCAGCAGCAAGGAATCACATATCTGCAAGCTGGGCTAAGACAAAAATTAAGCAAAACGTGGAACAGGAAAATCAAAACTTAGCTTGTCCTGAAGATAACAGACGCAGGGAGCAGAGGTAAAAAGACACACTGATTACATTGATAGCCGACGAGGAAATGACAAAAAAGCCAGGTTAAATAGGAAACTCCCATAACCTGATGGAACAGGTGGACACCAGAGACCACAGAGAACACAAGTCACCCAGTACCATCAGTAACCACCAGAGGGAGCCCAAAAACAGAACTCACAACAGGAGTCTATATCTGGAGAGTAGATGAGAATATCATCCAGGTAGACTACAACCGAGGTGGAGAGCATATCCCGTAAGATATCGTTCACAAAGTCTTGGAAAATGGCTGGGGCATTACAGAGCCTGAAGGGCATCACCAGGTATTCATAGTGCCAATCCCTGGTGTTAAAAGCCATCTTCCATTCGTCCCCCTCACGGATGCGAATCAGGTTGTAAGCACCCCACAGATCTAGTTTAGTAAACACCCTTCCTCCCCAAAGCCTATCAAAAAGCTCAGGTATGAGGGGCAATGGGTACTTGTTCTTAACAGTGATGGAGTTAAAGGGACACTGTCACCTAAATTTGGAGGGAACAATCTTCAGCCATGGAGGCGGGGTTTTGGGGTTTTTGATTCACCCTTTCCTTACCCGCTGGCTGCATGCTGGCTGCAATATTGGATTGAAGTTCATTCTCTGTCCTCCGTAGTACATGCCTGCACAAGGTGCAATCTTGCCTTGCGCAGGCGTGTACTATGGAGGACAGAGAATGAACTTCAGTCCAATATTGCAGCCAGCATGCAGCCAGCGGGTAAGGAAAGGGTGAATCAAAAACCCCAAAACCCCGCCTCCATGGCTGAAGATTGTTCCCTCCAAATTCAGGTGACAGTGTCCCTTTAAGACCCCTGTAATCTACGCATGGACGTAATTCTCCGTTCTTCTTCTGCACGAAGTAGAACCCAGCCTGTTATGATACGGTGGTCTAGGAGCAACATGGAACAAGCTCTGAAGGACGTGGTAACTGTATTGACCGCAGTCCCTAAGCTCAACAGAACACTAGAAGTAGCCGTGGAATGCTCCTAACTCTCCCTAGGCATCTCATCACAGCCTAAGAGCTAACTACCCCTAAAGATAGAAGCAGGAAAGCTATCTTGCCTCATAGAAAATCCCCAAAGGCTAGATTAGCCCCCCACAAATAAAGACTGTGAGTGGAGAGGGAAAAGACATACACAGAATGAAACCAGGATGAGCACAGGAGGCCAGTCTAACTAAATAGATAGGACAGGATGGAATACTGTGCAGTCAGTATAAAACACTACAAAAATCCACGCAGAGTTTACAAAAAATCTCCACACCTGACTAAAGGTGTGGGGGGCAAATCTGCCTCCCAGAGCTTCCAGCAAGACAGAATTAATTCACACTATTAAGCTGGACAAACATAGAAAGCACAGAATGGATAAGTCCACAATCTATGGACAGAAAAGGGCAAGCAAAAACTTAGCTTAGCTGAATTGGTCAGGATAACAGGGAACTCCAAAGAGATGTGAATCCAACCAGGAACCATTTACAAGTGGCACTGGCTGAAGATAGAGCCAGACTTAAATAGCCGAGCAGAAGAGAAGATAAGTGGAGGCAGCTGATGACAACTAACTCCAAGGAGCAGCCATACCACTAGAAACCACAAGAGGGAGCCCAAGAGCAGAACTCACAAAAGTGCCACTTACAACCACCGGAGGGAGCCCAAGAGCGGAATTCACAACAGTACCCCCCCTTTGAGGAGGGGTCACCGAACCCTCACCAGAGCCCCCAGGCCGATCAGGACGAGCCAAGTGAAAAGCACGAACCAAATCGGTGGCATGGACATCGGAGGCAACAACTCAAGAATTATCCTCCTGGCCATAACCCTTCCACTTGACAAGATACTGAAGCCTCCGCCTCGAAAAACGAGAATCCAAAATCTTCTCAATCTCATATTCTAACTCTCCCTCAACCAACAGCGGGGCAGGAGGGTCAACCGAGGGAACAACGGGCACCACATATCTCCGCAACAAAGATCTATGGAAAACATTATGAATGGCAAAAGAGGCAGGAAGAGCCAAACGAAAAGACACCGGATTAATAATTTCAGAAATTTTATAAGGACCAATAAACCGAGGCTTAAACTTAGGAGAAGAATCCTTCATATGAACATGACGAGAAGACAACCAAACCAAATCCCGCACACGAAGCCGGGGACCAACACACCGACGGCGGTTAGCAAAACGTTGAGACCTTTCCTGAGACAACGTCAAATTGTCCACCACATGAGTTCAAATCTGCTGCAGCCTGTCCACCACAGAATCAACACCTGGACAATCAGAAGGCTCAACCTGCCCAGAAGAAAAACGAGGATGAAAACCAAAATTACAAAAGAAAGGTGAAACCAAAGTAGCCGAACTAGCCCGATTATTAAGGGCAAACTCGGCCAATGGCAAGGAAGACACCCAATCATCCTGATCAGCAGACACAAAGCATCTCAAATAGGTTCTCAAGGTCTGATTAGTTCACATAGTTTGGCCATTAGTCTGAGGATGAAACACCGAAGAAAAAGACAAATCAATGCCCATCCTAGCACAAAACATTTCAAAAACCTGACCTGCACATCCAAACATAGACTGAGTGTGAACAGGTGCTGAACCCAGAGTCGCCAACTCGTATATAGTTAAATAAATAGGGCAGCACACTGCAGCGCCAAAACATGCAAACTTGAAAAAACGAAAATTGAACTGCATTACTGCACTAGAAATATGAAAAATGAGAGCTTTTAGCGCACAAAAATGGCCAATTTTATGTGTACCTCGTAGCCACGTTGAGGCATCTCTCTTATACGAGGTCCTACGCTTGACCTACCTCACTGAGAATAAACGTCTCCATCTGAATGGGTACATGTAAAAACCTCTTCTTGGACTCAAATTCTCTCTCTATGTGGAGGGGTATTGGACCTACTATAATTAAAACACCTGAAGCTAGGAGGCGGGGAGTGCACGATCAGAAGGCTAGAGAATACATTTCAAAAACCTGACCTGCACATCCAAACATAGACTGAGTGTGAACAGGTGCTGAACCCAGAGTCGCCAACTCGTATATAGTTAAATAAATAGGGCAGCACACTGCAGCGCCAAAACATGCAAACTTGAAAAAACGAAATTTGAACTGCATTACTGCACTAGAAATATGAAAAATGAGAGCTTTTAGCGCACAAAAATGGCCAATTTTATGTGTACCTCGTAGCCACGTTAAGGCATCTCTCCCCGCCTCCTAGCTTCAGGTGTTTTAATTATAGTAGGTCCAATACCCCTCCACATAGAGAGAGAATTTGAGTCCAAGAAGAGGTTTTTACATGTACCCATTCAGATGGAGACGTTTATTCTCAGTTTGCATGTTTTGGCGCTGCAGTGTGCTGCCCTATTTATTTAACTATATACTAGTTGGCGACTCTGGGTTCAGCACCTGTTCACACTCAGTCTATGTTTGGATGTGCAGGTCAGGTTTTTGAAATGTATTCTCTAGCCTTCTGATCGTGCACTCCCCGCCTCCTAGCTTCAGGTGTTTTAATTATAGTAGGTCCAATACCCCTCCACATAGAGAGAGAATTTGAGTCCAAGAAGAGGTTTTTACATGTACCCATTCAGATGGAGACGTTTATTCTCAGTGAGGTAGGTCAAGCGTAGGACCTCGTATAAGAGAGATGCCTTAACGTGGCTACGAGGTACACATAAAATTGGCCATTTTTGTGCGCTAAAAGCTCTCATTTTTCATATTTCTAGTGCAGTAATGCAGTTCAAATTTCGTTTTTTCAAGTTTGCATGTTTTGGCGCTGCAGTGTGCTGCCCTATTTATTTAACTATATACGAGTTGGCGACTCTGGGTTCAGCACCTGTTCACACTCAGTCTATGTTTGGATGTGCAGGTCAGGTTTTTGAAATGTATTCTCTAGCCTTCTGATCGTGCACTCCCCGCCTCCTAGCTTCAGGTGTTTTAATTATAGTAGGTCTAATACCCCTCCACATAGAGAGAGAATTTGAGTCCAAGAAGAGGTTTTTACATGTACCCATTCAGATGGAGACGTTTATTCTCAGTGAGGTAGGTCAAGCGTAGGACCTCGTATAAGAGAGATGCCTTAACGTGGCTACGAGGTACACATAAAATTGGCCATTTTTGTGCGCTAAAAGCTCTCGTTTTTCATATTTCTAGTGCAGTAATGCAGTTCAAATTTCGTTTTTTCAAGTTTGCATGTTTTGGCGCTGCAGTGTGCTGCCCTATTTATTTAACTATATACGAGTTGGCGACTCTGGGTTCAGCACCTGTTCACACTCAGTCTATGTTTGGATGTGCAGGTCAGGTTTTTGAAATGTATTCTCTAGCCTTCTGATCGTGCACTCCCCGCCTCCTAGCTTCAGGTGTTTTAATTATAGTAGGTCCAATACCCCTCCACATAGAGAGAGAATTTGAGTCCAAGAAGAGGTTTTTACATGTACCCATTCAGATGGAGACGTTTATTCTCAGTGAGGTAGGTCAAGCGTAGGACCTCGTATAAGAGAGATGCCTTAACGTGGCTACGAGGTACACATAAAATTGGCCATTTTTGTGCGCTAAAAGCTCTCATTTTTCATATTTCTAGTGCAGTAATGCAGTTCAAATTTCGTTTTTTCAAGTTTGCATGTTTTGGCGCTGCAGTGTGCTGCCCTATTTATTTAACTATATACGAGTTGGCGACTCTGGGTTCAGCACCTGTTCACACTCAGTCTATGTTTGGATGTGCAGGTCAGGTTTTTGAAATGTATTCTCTAGCCTTCTGATCGTGCACTCCCCGCCTCCTAGCTTCAGGTGTTTTAATTATAGTAGGTCCAATACCCCTCCACATAGAGAGAGAATTTGAGTCCAAGAAGAGGTTTTTACATGTACCCATTCAGATGGAGACGTTTATTCTCAGTGAGGTAGGTCAAGCGTAGGACCTCGTATAAGAGAGATGCCTTAATGTGGCTACGAGGTACACATAAAATTGGCCATTTTTGTGCGCTAAAAGCTCCCATTTTTCATATTTCTAGTGCAGTAATGCAGTTCAAATTTCGTTTTTTCAAGTTTGCATGTTTTGGCGCTGCAGTGTGCTGCCCTATTTATTTAACTATATACGAGTTGGCGACTCTGGGTTCAGCACCTGTTCACACTCAGTCTATGTTTGGATGTGCAGGTCAGGTTTTTGAAATGTATTCTCTAGCCTTCTGATCGTGCACTCCCCGCCTCCTAGCTTCAGGTGTTTTAATTATAGTAGGTCCAATACCCCTCCACATAGAGAGAGAATTTGAGTCCAAGAAGAGGTTTTACATGTACCCATTCAGATGGAGACGTTTATTCTCAGTGAGGTAGGTCAAGCGTAGGACCTCGTATAAGAGAGATGCCTTAACGTGGCTACGAGGTACACATAAAATTGGCCATTTTTGTGCGCTAAAAGCTCTCATTTTTCATATTTCTAGTGCAGTAATGCAGTTCAAATTTCGTTTTTTCAAGTTTGCATGTTTTGGCGCTGCAGTGTGCTGCCCTATTTATTTAACTATATACGAGTTGGCGACTCTGGGTTCAGCACCTGTTCACACTCAGTCTATGTTTGGATGTGCAGGTCAGGTTTTTGAAATGTATTCTCTAGCCTTCTGATCGTGCACTCCCCGCCTCCTAGCTTCAGGTGTTTTAATTATAGTAGGTCCAATACCCCTCCACATAGAGAGAGAATTTGAGTCCAAGAAGAGGTTTTTACATGTACCCATTCAGATGGAGACGTTTATTCTCAGTGAGGTAGGTCAAGCGTAGGACCTCGTATAAGAGAGATGCCTTAACGTGGCTACGAGGTACACATAAAATTGGCCATTTTTGTGCGCTAAAAGCTCTCATTTTTCATATTTCTAGTGCAGTAATGCAGTTCAAATTTCGTTTTTTCAAGTTTGCATGTTTTGGCGCTGCAGTGTGCTGCCCTATTTATTTAACTATATACGAGTTGGCGACTCTGGGTTCAGCACCTGTTCACACTCAGTCTATGTTTGGATGTGCAGGTCAGGTTTTTGAAATGTATTCTCTAGCCTTCTGATCGTGCACTCCCCGCCTCCTAGCTTCAGATGTTTTAATTATAGTAGGTCCAATACCCCTCCACATAGAGAGAGAATTTGAGTCCAAGAAGAGGTTTTTACATGTACCCATTCAGATGGAGATGTTTATTCTCAGTGAGGTAGGTCAAGCGTAGGACCTCGTATAAGAGAGATGCCTTAACGTGGCTACGAGGTACACATAAAATTGGCCATTTTTGTGCGCTAAAAGCTCTCATTTTTCATATTTCTAGTGCAGTAATGCAGTTCAAATTTCGTTTTTTCAAGTTTGCATGTTTTGGCGCTGCAGTGTGCTGCCCTATTTATTTAACATCCTAGCACAAAAGGCCCGCCAAAATCTAGAGACAAACTGAGAACCTCTGTCAGACACAATATTCTCCGGAATGCCATGCAAATGAACCACATGCTGAAAAAATAATGGAACCAGATCTGAGGAGGAAAGCAACTTAGGCAAAGGTACCAGATGGACCATTTTAGAGAACGGGTCACAAACAACCCAGATAACAGACATCTTCTGGGAAACAGGAAGATCCGAAATAAAATCCATGGAAATATGTGTCCAGGGCCTCTCAGGCACCGGCAAAGGCAAAAGCAACCCACTAGCGCGGGAACAGCAAGGCTTGGCCCGGGCGCAAGTCCCACAGGACTGCACAAAAACACGCAAATTGCGCGACAAGGAAGGCCACCAAAAGGACCTAGCAACCAATTCTCTGGTACCAAAAATCCCAGGATGCCCAGCCAACACTGAACAATGAACCTCAGAAATTACCTTACTTGTCCATCTATCAGGAACAAACAGCTTCCCCACTGGACAGCGGTCAGGCCTATCAGCCTGAAATTCCTGAAGCACCCGCCGCAAGTCAGGGGAGATAGCAGAAAGAATCACCCCCTCCTTAAGAATGCCAACCGGCTCAAGGACTCCAGGAGAATCAGGCGAAAAACTCCTAGAGAAGCCATCAGCCTTAACATTCTTAGATCCCGGAACATACGAGACCACAAAATCAAAACGGGAGAAAAACAGGGACCATCGAGCCTGTCTAGGATTCAGCCGCTTTGCCGACTCGAGGTAAATCAGATTCTTATGATCGGTCAGTACCACAACACAATGTTTAGCTCCCTCAAGCCAATGTCGCCACTCCTCAAACACCCACTTCATAGCCAACAACTCCCGATTGCCGACATCATAATTGCGTTCCGCAGGCGAAAACTTTCTGGAAAAAAAAGCACACGGCTTCATCAAAGAACCATCAGACTCCCTCTGAGACAAAACGGCCCCTGCCCCAATCTCAGAAGCGTCGACCTCAACCTGAAAAGGAAGAGAAACATCCGGTTGACGCAACACAGGGGCAGAAGTAAATCGGCGTCTAAGCTCCTGAAAGGCCTCAACAGCCTCAGAGGACCAATTCATCACATCAGCGCCTTTCTTCGTCAAATCAGTAAGGGACTTAACCACAGTGGAAAAGTTGGCAATGAAACGGCAATAGAAATTAGCAAAACCCAAAAACTTCTGAAGACCCTTCACAGATGTGGGTTGGATCCAGTCATGAATAGCTTGGACCTTAACAGGATCCATTTGTATAGATGAGAGAGAAAAAATAAAACCCAAAAAAGAGACCTTCTGAACTCCAAATAGGCACTTAGACCCCTTCACATATAAAGCATTATCACGAAGGCTCTGGAACACCATCCTGACCTGCTTCACATGAGACTCCCAATCATCGGAAAAAATCAAAATATCATCCAAATATACGACCATGAATTTATCAAGATAATTGCGGAAAATATCATGCATGAAAGACTGGAACACAGATGGAGCATTAGAGAGCCCAAATGGCATCACAAGGTATTCAAAATGGCCTTCAGGCGTATTAAATGCAGTTTTCCATTCGTCACCCTGTTTAATACGAACAAGATTATATGCCCCTCGGAGGTCAATCTTAGTAAACCAACTAGCCCCCTTAATCTGAGCAAACAAATCAGTAAGCAAAGGCAAGGGGTATTGGAATTTGACCGTGATCTTATTAAGAAGACGATAATCAATACAGGGTCTCAAGAAGCCATCCTTCTTAGCAACAAAAAAGAAACCCGCTCCCAATGGTGACGAAGAGGGCCAAATATGTCCCTTCTCCAAAGACTCCTTAACATAACTCCGCATGGCGGCATGCTCTGGCACAGTCAGATTGAAAAGTCCGCCCTTAGGGAACTTACAACCTGGAATCAAGTTAATAGCACAATCACAGTCCCTGTGCGGAGGAAGGGAACTGGACTTGGGCTCATCAAATACATCCTGGAAATCTGACAAAAACTCAGGGACCTCAGAAGAGGGGGAAGAGGAAATTGACATCAAAGGAACGTCACCATGTACTCCTCGACAACCCCAACTAGTCACCGACATAGTTTTCCAATCCAGCACCGGATTATGTTCCTGTAACCATGGAAATCCCAGTACAACAACATCATGCAGGTTATGCAACACCAGAAAACGGCAATCTTCCTGATGTGCAGGAGCCATGTACATAGTCATCTGTGTCCAGTACTGAGGTTTATCCTTGGCCAAGGGTGTAGCATCAGTGCCCCTCAAAGGAATAGGGCTCTGCAAAGGCTGCAAGGAAAAACCACAGCGTCTGGCGAATTCTAAGTCCATTAAGTTCAGGGCAGCGCCTGAATCCACAAATGCCATGACAGAAAAGAACGACAATGAGCAAATCAGGGTCACAGATAAGAGAACTTTAGGCTGTATAGTACTAATGGTAACAGACCTAGCGACTCTCTTAGTACGCTTAGGGCAATCAGAGATAACATGAGCCGAATCACCACAGTAAAAACACAGCCTATTCTTACGTCTGAATTCCTGCCGTTCTATTCTAGTCAAAATTCTATCACATTGCATAGGTTCAGGACTTTGCTTAGAGGATACTGCCATATGGTGCACAGCTTTGCGCTTGCACAGACGCTGATCAATCTGAATGGCTAGAGACATAGATTCGCTCAAACCGGCAGGCGTAGGAAAGCCCACCATAACATCTTTAAGGGTTTCAGAAAGACCTTTTCTGAAAATAGCAGCCAGAGCCTTTTCATTCCATTTAGTGAGCACAGACCCTTTTCTAAATTTCTGGCAGTATAACTCTGCCGCTTCCTGACCTTGACACAAGGCCAACAGGGTTTTTTCTGCATGATCCACAGAATTACGTTCGTCATACAATAATTCGAGCGCTTGAAAAAATGCATCTACATTCAATAATGCCGGATCCCCTGTTTCAAGAGAAAAAGCCCAGTCTTGAGGGTCACCACGCAGCAAGGATATGATGATTTTTACTTGCTGAATGGGATCACCAGAAGAACGGGGTTTCAAAGCAAAAAACTATTTGCAGTTATTTTTAAAGTTCAAAAACTTGGATCTGTCCCCAAAAAACAAATCAGGAGTAGGAATTCTGGGCTCTAAAGCCGGAGTCTGGACAACATAGTCCTGGATACTCTGTACTCTCGCAGCAAGTTGATCCACACGAGAAAACAAACCCTGAACATCCATGCCAAAGCATATATCCTGAACCACCCAGATATCAAGAGGAAAAAAAAAAGAAAAACCAGAGCACAGAAAAAAAAATGGTTCAGAACTTTCTTTTCCTTCTTTTGAGATGCATTTAATTCATTTTTGGCCACTTGTACTGTTATGATATGGTGGTCTAGGAGCAACATGGAACGAGCTCTGAAGGACGTGGTAACTGTACTGACCGCAGTCCCTAAGCTCAACACAACACTAGAAGTAGCCGTGGAATGCTCCTAACTCTCCCTAGGCATCTCATCACAGCCTAAGAGCTAACTACCCCTAAAGATAGAAGCAGGAAAGCTATCTTGCCTCAGAGAAAATCCCCAAAGGATAGATTAGCCCCCCACAAATAATGACTGTGAGTGAAGAGGGAAAAGACATGCACAGAATGAAACCAGAATGAGCACAGGAGGCCAGTCTAACTAAATAGATAGGACAGGATGGAATACTGTGCGGTCAGTATAAAACACTACAAAAATCCACGCAGAGTTTACAAAAAATCTCCACACCTGACTAAAGGTGTGGAGGGCAAATCTGCCTCCCAGAGCTTCCAGCAAGACAGAATTAATTCACACTGGTAAGCTGGACAAACATAGAAAGCACAGAATGGATAAGTCCACAATCTATGGACAGAAAAGGGCAAGCAAAAACTTAGCTTTGCTGAATTGGTCAGGATAACAGGGAACTCCAAAGAGATGTGAATCCAACCAGGAACCATTTACAAGTGGCACTGGCTGAAAATAGAGCCAGACTTAAATAGCCGAGCAGAAGAGAAGATAAGTGGAGGCAGCTGATGACAGCTAACTCCAAGGAGCAGCCATACCACTAGAAACCACAAGAGGGAGCCCAAGAGCAGAACTCACAAAAGTGCCACTTACAACCACTGGAGGGAGCCCAAGAGCGGAATTCACAACACCAGCCCCTGCAGATGACACTGACTTCCTAATGAATCCTCTTGCCAGATTCTCCTGGATGTACTGAGACATTGCCTCCATCTCCAGGAGAGACAACGGGTAGACTCGACCCTGGGGTGGCTCAGCACCAGGCAAGAGGTCAATAGGACAGTCATAGGGGCGGTGAGGCAGAATGGTCGTTTTGGAGAACACGCCCAGATAGGATCAATATTTCTTGGGGAGAGGGGAAAGATCTGTGGATACCTCAGTAGTAGCAACCTGAACGCATTCCCTCTGACATCTACCCCCACAAGATTCACTCCATCCCAAAATTCTGCCTGTGGACCACTCAATATGAGGGGAGTGGTACTGTAACCAAGGTATCCCTAACAGGACCTCATCAATTCTCTCAGGAATGATGAGCAGAGATATAATATCCTGATAAGATGGTGACATAGATAGAGTAAATGGGATGGTCTGGTGTGTTATCTGTGAGGGCAGTGTCGACCCATTCACCACGGTGTTGTGAATTCTGTGGCTGAGTTCACTTCTGTGGTCACAAGTGGTATTGCAGTCTCTGGGCTTCCTCCCTCAGGTGTTTTGGTGAGCTCGTTGGCTGCCTTGCTATTTAGCTCCACCTGAGTCTGTCTTCCTTGCTCCTTGTCTATGTTCCAGTGTTGGATCTGAGCTACTGCATCTTTCCTTGGGCCTGCTGCTCTGCTAGATAAGTGCTTCTAGTTTGTTTTCTGTTTTTTCTGTCCAGCTTGCTATTAACTTTTGCTGGAAGCTCTGAGAAGCAAAGGGGTGCACCGCCGTGCTGTTAGTTCGGCACGGTGGGTCTTTTTGCCCCTTTGCGTGGTTTTCGTTTTAGGGTTTTTTGTAGACTGCATAGTTCTCTTTGCTATCCTCGCTCTGTCTAGAATATCGGGCCTCACTTTGCTGAATCTATTTCATTCCTACGTTTGTCTTTTCATCTTGCTAACAGTCATTATATGTGGGGGGCTGCCTATTCCTTTGGGGTATTTCTCTGAGGTAAGTCAGGCTTGTATTTCTATCTTCAGGCTAGTCAGCTCCTCAGGCAGTGCCGAGTTGCATAGGTAGTGATAGGCGCAATCCACTGCTGCTTATAGTTGTGTGAGGATAGATCAGGTACTGCAGTCTACAGAGATTCCACGTCTCAGAGCTCGTCCTATTGTTTTTGGTTATTGCCAGATCTCTGTATGTGCGCTGATTACTGCACGCTGTGTTGCCTGATTGCCAGCCATAACAGTACAAGCAGCCCCACCAATGATTCCCAATAGAGGGAAAAAAGAAATCCTGACATCATTTTTTTTTCTTAGCTCTGTCTTCAGTCTTTTTTTTCCCCTAGACATTAGAGTGCTTCAGGACACAGCTGTGGACATGGATATTCAGGCTCTGTGCTCCTCAATGGATAATCTCGTTGTAAATGTACAAAAGATTCAAGATACTATTGATCAGAAATCGATGCTAGAACCAAGAATTCCGATTCCTGATTTGTTTTTTGGTGACAGAACTAAGTTCCTGAGCTTCAAAAATAATTGTAAGCTATTTTTGGCCTTGAAACCTCATTCTTCTGGTAATCCTATTCAACAGGTTTTGATTATTATTTCTTTTTTGCGCGGCGACCCACAGGACTGGGCGTTTTCTCTTGCACCAGGAGATTCTGCATTGAGTAATGTTGATGCATTTTTCCAGGCGCTGGGATTGCTTTACGATGAGCCTAATTCAGTGGATCAGGCTGAGAAAAATCTGCTGGCTTTATGCCAGGGTCAGGATGATGTAGAAGTATATTGTCAGAAATTTAGGAAGTGGTCAGTACTCACTCTGTGGAATGAATCTGCACTAGCGGCTTTGTTCAGAAAGGGTCTCTCTGAAGCTCTTAAGGATGTAATGGTGGGATTTCCTATGCCTGCTGGTTTGAATGAGTCTATGTCCTTGGCCATTCAGATCGGTCGTCGCTTGCGCGAGCGTAAATCTGTGCACCATCTGGCGGTATTGTCTGAGAGTAAACCTGAGCCTATGCAGTGCGACAGGACTATGACTAAAGTAGAACGGCAAGAACACAGACGTCTGAACAGACTGTGTTTCTATTGTGGTGATTCTACTCATGCTATTTCTAATTGTCCTAAACGCACTAGGCGGTTCGATAGCTCTGCCGTTATTGGTACTGTACAGTCCAAATTCCTTTTGTCCATTACCTTAATGTGCTCTTTGTCATCGTATTCTGTCATGGCGTTTGTGGATTCAGGCGCTGCCCTGAATCTGATGGATTTGGATTATGCTAAACGTTGTGGATTTTTCTTGGAGCCTTTGCGGTGTCCTATTCCGTTGAGAGGAATTGATGCTACACCTTTGGCCAAGAATAAGCCTCAGAACTGGGCCCAGCTGACCATGTGCATGGCTCCTGCACATCAGGAAGTTATTCGCTTTCTGGTACTGCATAATTTGCATGATGTGGTCGTGTTGGGGTTGCCATGGCTACAAACCCATAATCCAGTATTGGATTGGAACTCTATGTCGGTAACCAGCTGGGGTTGTCAGGGAGTACATGGTGATGTTCCATTTTTGTCTATTTCGTCATCCATTCCTTCTGACATCCCAGAGTTCTTGTCGGACTTTCAGGATGTATTTGAAGAGTCCAAGTCTGATGCCCTACCTCCGCATAGGAATTGTGATTGTGCTATCGATTTGATTCCTGGTAGTAAATTCCCTAAGGGTCGTTTATTTAATTTGTCCGTACCTGAACACACCGCTATGCGCAGTTATGTGAAGGAGTCCCTGGAGAAGGGACATATTCGCCCATCGTCGTCACCATTGGGAGTCTCATGTGAAGCAAGTCAGAATGGTTTTCCAGGTACTGCGTGCTAATTCCTTGTTCGTGAAGGGATCAAAGTGTCTCTTCGGTGTGCAGAAAGTTTCATTTTTGGGGTTCATCTTTTCCCCTTCTACTATCGAGATGGATCCGGTTAAGGTTCAGGCCATCCAGGATTGGACTCAGCCGACATCTCTAAAAAGTCTGCAGAAATTCCTGGGCTTTGCTAATTTTTATCGTCGCTTCATCTGTAATTTTTCTAGCATTGCCAGACCATTGACCGATTTGACCAAGAAGGGTGCTGATTTGGTTAATTGGTCTTCTGCTGCCGTGGAAGCTTTTCAGGAGTTGAAGCGTCGTTTTTGCTGTGCCCCTGTGTTGTGTCAACCTGATGTTTCTCTTCCGTTCCAGGTCGAGGTTGATGCTTCTGAGATTGGTGCAGGGGCGGTTTTGTCACAGAGAGGTTCTGGTTGCTCAGTGCTCAAACCATGTGCTTTCTTTTCCAGGAAATTTTCTGCTGCTGAGCGTAATTATGATGTGGGTAACCGAGAGTTGCTGGCCATGAAGTGGGCATTCGAGGAGTGGCGTCATTGGCTTGAGGGTGCTAAGCATCGCGTGGTGGTTTTGACTGATCATAAGAACCTTACTTATCTTGAGTCTGCCAAGCGCTTGAATCCTAGACAGGCCCGTTGGTCGTTATTTTTTGCTCGTTTTGATTTTGTGATTTCATACCTTCCGGGCTCTAAAAATGTGAAGGCGGATGCTCTGTCTAGGAGTTTTGTGCCCGACTCTCCGGGGTTATCTGAGCCGGCGAGTATCCTCAAGGAAGGAGTCATTGTGTCTGCCATCTCCCCTGATTTGCGGAGAGTGTTGCAGAAATTTCAGGCTAATAAACCTGATCGTTGTCCGGCCGAGAAACTGTTCGTCCCTGATAGGTGGACTAGTAAAGTTATCTCTGAACTTCATTGTTCGGTGCTGGCCGGTCATCCAGGAATCTTTGGTACCAGGGAGTTGGTTGCTAGATCCTTCTGGTGGCCATCTCTGTCACGGGATGTGCGTGCTTTTGTGCAGTCCTGTGGAATTTGTGCTAGGGCTAAGCCCTGCTGTTCACGTGCCAGTGGGTTGCTTTTGCCCTTGCCGGTCCCGAAGAGGCCTTGGACACATATTTCGATGGATTTCATTTCTGACCTTCCCGTTTCTCAAAAAATGTCGGTCATTTGGGTGGTCTGTGATCGCTTTTCTAAAATGGTCCATCTGGTGCCCTTGGTTAAATTGCCTTCCTCCTCTGATTTGGTGCCTTTGTTCTTCCAGCATGTGGTTCGTTTACATGGCATTCCTGAGAATATTGTTTCTGACAGAGGTTCCCAGTTTGTCTCGAGGTTCTGGCGAGCCTTTTGTGGTAGGATGGGCATTGACCTATCTTTCTCCTCGGCCTTCCATCCTCAGACTAATGGCCAGACCGAACGAACCAATCAGACCTTGGAAACATGTCTGAGATGTTTTGTTTCCGCTGACCAGGATGATTGGGTGTCATTTTTGCCGTTGGCTGAGTTCGCCCTTAATAATCGGGCCAGCTCGGCTACCTTGGTCTCTCCATTTTTCTGCAATTCTGGGTTCCATCCTCGTTTCTCTTCAGGACAGGTTGAGTCTTCGGACTGTCCTGGTGTGGATTCTGTGGTGGACAGGTTGCAGCAGATCTGGACTCAGGTAGTGGACAATTTGACCTTGTCCCAGGAGAAGGCTCAGCTTTTCGCTAATCGCAGACGCCGTGTGGGACCCCGACTTCGTGTTGGGGATCTGGTTTGGTTATCTTCTCGTCATATTCCTATGAAGGTTTCCTCTCCTAAATTTAAACCTCGTTTTATTGGTCCGTATAGGATTTCTGAGATTCTCAATCCGGTGTCTTTTCGTCTGACCCTCCCAGACTCCTTTTCCATACATAATGTATTCCATAGGTCGTTGTTGAGAAGATACGTGGCACCTATGGTTCCATCTGTGGAGCCTCCTGCCCCTGTTTTGGTGGAGGGGGAATTGGAGTATATTGTGGAGAAGATTTTGGATTCTCGTGTCTCTAGACGGAAACTCCAGTATCTGGTCAAATGGAAGGGTTATGCTCAGGAAGATAATTCCTGGGTTTTTGCCTCTGATGTCCATGCCCCAGATCTTGTTCGTGCCTTTCATGTGGCTCATCCTGGTCGGCCTGGGGGTTCTGGTGAGGGTTCGGTGACCCCTCCTCAAGGGGGGGGTACTGTTGTGAATTCTGTGGCTGAGTTCACTTCTGTGGTCACAAGTGATATTGCAGTCTCTGGGCTTCCTCCCTCAGGTGTTTTGGTGAGCTCGTTGGCTGCCTTGCTATTTAGCTCCACCTGAGTCTGTCTTCCTTGCTCCTTGTCTATGTTCCAGTGTTGGATCTGAGCTACTGCATCTTTCCTTGGGCCTGCTGCTCTGCTAGATAAGTGCTTCCAGTTTGTTTTCTGTTTTTTCTGTCCAGCTTGCTATTAACTTTTGCTGGAAGCTCTGAGAAGCAAAGGGGTGCACCGCCGTGCTGTTAGTTCGGCACGGTGGGTCTTTTTGCCCCTTTGCGTGGTTTTCGTTTTAGGGTTTTTTGTAGACTGCATAGTTCTCTTTGCTATCCTCGCTCTGTCTAGAATATCGGGCCTCACTTTGCTGAATCTATTTCATTCCTACGTTTGTCTTTTCATCTTGCTAACAGTCATTATATGTGGGGGGCTGCCTATTCCTTTGGGGTATTTCTCTGAGGTAAGTCAGGCTTGTATTTCTATCTTCAGGCTAGTCAGCTCCTCAGGCAGTGCCGAGTTGCATAGGTAGTGATAGGCGCAATCCACTGCTGCTTATAGTTGTGTGAGGATAGATCAGGTACTGCAGTCTACAGAGATTCCACGTCTCAGAGCTCGTCCTATTGTTTTTGGTTATTGCCAGATCTCTGTATGTGCGCTGATTACTGCACGCTGTGTTGCCTGATTGCCAGCCATAACACCACGGTCACTGGTTTGGCGAGCATCACCAGGGGTATTGCGTGTCATTGGGCGAAGGCAGATGAAAGAAAATTGCCCTCCGCCCCTGACTCCACGCAATGCTCTACCAAATGAGTGGATGAGCCTATGGTAATAGTCCCCATAAAGGACAGTTTGAAGGCAAACATCGCCATGTCTATTGTACCTCCACCTACTACCAATAGACGCTGACATTTCCCCAACCGCTGGGGACATCTGGTGGCAAAATGTCCTGACTGCCGGTAGACATGACAGACCTTGAGTGCACGAGCAGTCTGGGACTTAGATCCCGCTTGTGACACCTCCATGGCCTCATGTGACTCGGGCGCCTGAACCGGAGATTCCAAAGGTTTGGCGAAGGTGGGAGCCAGCCGAAACCTCTGCCTACACTGGGCTCGCTCTAACCTTCGCTCATTAAAATGGAGGTCAATGCGAGTGGATACAGCTATTAGCTCCTCCAGTGTGGCGGGAATCTCCCTAGTGGCAAAAGCGTCCTTCATATGGACAGCCAGCCTCTTCCAAAATATAGAGATGAGGGCTTTATCCGAGCACTCCAGCTCAGATGCTAACATCCGGAATTGGATAGCAAAATGGCTGACCATCGACGAGCTCTGAGTCATTGCCAACAGTTGGAGTTCCGTATCATGGGTGACTCGATGTCCCAAAAAGACCTGGTTCAGAGTGCTCAAGAATAGCGGAGCACTCTGCACCACATGATCACCATGCTCCCACAGCGGCATAGCCCACTCCAATGCCCTGTCCAACAGAAGAGATATAATGAATTTCACCTTTGCCCGCTCTGTGGGAAACCGTGCAGCCAGGAGCACGAGGTATATTGTGCACTAACTCACGAAACCCCTACAAGATGCACTATCACCAGAGTATTTATCTGGCAGCGGGAGGCAAGATAAGGTCAGAACAGGGGTGGCACTGCACAAACTTGCTGCAGCCACACTTTCAGCCTGAACAGCTATGGTGGAAACATCCACAGCTGAGGCTGTGCACTCAAGAGCTGTCAAACTGCCCTTCAGCTGCTGGATGTACCGCAGCAGTTGCTGTTCATCTGCCATTACTAGCCAGACCCTGGCGTTAGTATACTGTTAGGGCTAAGTAATAGGGTGATAGATATGACGTGCGTTTGCAGCCCGGATTCCACCGTGCAGAGATACCTGCTGTAAGTAATGGTGGATGGACACTGAGCTCACACGTGGGTTAAACTTCACCCCATGTGAAATGAAAGCACGCTCTGTTGCCTCACAGAGTCGCGCTATACACAGGGACTAAAACCCTAACTAAAAGTTGCGCTTGCTCTAGAACTCTTCTGTGCTAACCGCACACATGAAGGAACCAGATGCTAAACCAAAGCTAATTGCCCCACTGATGCTAGCTGCCTGCCTGCCTGAGTGTACAGCCCCAAGGCTAAACAGACTCACACCACTTATATATAGTGTGGCAGAGTATCCACTGGCAACTGCCAAACACAAATGATACTAGCGCATGGCCCTGTGGCCATACAAACCTTTTATAGCTGTAGCAGTTCAGGACCTTCCTAGTTGACCAATAGGAGCTGCTACAGGACCTGAGCGTGTGACCCTCGACCTCCAATGAGAGGTCTTCCCCTGGGCATGCTCAGGAGGGGGAAAGCAGGACTTAGTCCAAGGAGAGCCTGCTCGCCGCCGAACAGCACTAGTTATAATGGCTGAACCTGGAAGGACAGCAGTAACCAAACATACAGTATCTGTCATGGCTAGGTGCTAGGACTGACATCTCTGCTGAGCAGGCTCCACTGCGGCTGGAGAAGAATGGGAGACCACAGCAGACAAAGCTCGAGATTCCCACTGTGCAGCAGCAGGAACTCGATGCCTAATATTTTAAATCTTTAAATGAAACCTGAAAACCCATGTCTTCAGAAAAGCCTGCAATAACCTTGGAATCACTACACCCCCATGAATTCTTTTAACCTCACATTCTGTCTCCTTCCCTTGTCCTGTGTAGATTTTAAGCCATAGTGGGTAGAGTACTTTTTCCCTGTGCAGTATCCTGTCATTCACTTAGGTGAATGTTACATACTGTAAACCCTACTTTCACATTTAACCCCTTCACAACAGGCCGACATGCTCTGGCACTAGGCCCACATCTTTCCCAGCATATGTCAGCTGTTTTGAACAGCTGACATGTGCCCCTAACAGCTGCGGGTGGATTTGCGAGCCACCCATGGCTGTGAACCCACTAAATTCCACTGTCAATCGCTGATAGCGGCATTTAATGTGATTGCGCTAGAAGTGCATCACTTATCCCACCCATCAGTGACCCATCAAGAATGGGTCGAAATGACCCAGAGATCTCCAGCATCGGTGGTCGGCGCTCATAGCAAGTAAGCATTTCTGCTACATACAGGCGATCCGATCATCGCATGTGTGTAGCAAGAGGTGATCGGATTATTGCAGCTTCTAGTCTCTGATGGAGACTATTGAAGCATGCAAAAAGTAAAAAGAAAAAAAATACAAATCACCCCCATTTGTCCCATTCAAAATAAAACAATTTAAAAAAAATACATAAATTTGGTATCGGCACGTTCAGAATCGTTTGATCTATCAAGCTATGAGAAGAATGAATCCCATTGGTAAACTGCGTAGCAAAAAAAGGTCAAAACTCCAGAATTACGTTTTTTTGACGACACAGCTTTGCATTAAAATGCAATAATGGGTGATCAAAATATCGTATCTAAACCTATATGGTATAATTTAAAATGTCAGCTCGGCATGCAAAATATAAGCCCTAACCCAGACCCAGATCACGAAAAATGGAGACGCCCGGAAAATGACACTTTTTTTTTAACAAACTGTGGACTTTTTTTTCACCATTTAAATAAAACACAACCTATACATGCTTGGTATCTATGAATTTGTAATGACCTGGAGAATCATAATGGCAGGTCAGTTTTATCATTTGGTGAACATGATAAAAAAAATCCGAAAAACACTTAAGGAATTGCATTTTTTTGCAATTTCACCGCATTTGGATTTTTTTTTTACCATTTTCAAGTAGACAACATGTTAAAATCAATGGTGTTGGTCAAAAGTACAACTCGTTCCACAAAAAACAGCCCACACGTGGCCATATTGACGGAAAAATAAAAAAGTTATGGCTCTGTGAAGAAGGGGAGTGAAGATCAGAAATGCAAAGACGAAAAAGGGCTGCGGCGTGAACAGGTTAAAAATCTTGCAATTGCAGATGATTTTAAAATAAATAATAAAATAATTATAATACAACATTCAGCCGATTATACTGTTTAATCTCTTCCCAACTGAGTGATTTTCCATTTTGCCACTTTTGTTTTTTTTCTCCTTTTTTCCATGAGCCATAACTTTTTCATTTTTCCTTCAACACAGACGTATGTGGGAGGGATGAGTTGCTGCTTTGAAAGGCAACATTACTTTCACCATTCAATGTACTAGTAAACCAAAAAAAGCAGAAAAAAAATTCAAAGTGCTGTCAAATAGTGAAAAAAGCAATACTGCAACTGTTTTTTGAATTTTGTTTTTAGGGTCTTCATTATATTGTAAAAATAACTTGTCAACATAATTCTTTACTTCAGTACAAATACAATGATACCAAACTTTTTTTTTATTTAAGTGGTGTAGTAATATTGGAGATTCATCTACTGTGTAATTGTCTAAGGGTCGCTTCCGTCTTTCTGTCTGTCTGTCCTTCTGTCTGTCACGGATATTCATTGGTCGCGGCCTCTGTCTGTCATGGAATCCAAGTCGCTGATTGGTCTCGCCAGCTGCCTGTCATGGCTGCCGCGACCAATCAGCGACGGCCGCAGTCCGATTAGTCCCTCCCTACTTCCCGCAGTCACCGCTCACACAGGGTTAATGCCAGCGGTATGCTGCGGGTAACTTACTCCGTTACCGCCGCTATTAACCCTGTGTGACCAAGTTTTTACTATTGATGCTGCCTATGCAGCGTCAATAGTAAAAAGATCTAATAATAAAAAAAAAATCATCATATACTCACCCTCCGGCACCTTTCCAGCTCCTCGCGATGCTCCGGTGCTAAGGATGGTATGCGATAAGGACCTTCCATGACGTCACGGTCATGTGACCGCGACGTCATCACAGGTCCTGAGCGCCTGCGCGAGAAGGACCTTCCATAACGTCACGGTCGTGTGACCGCGACGTCATCACAGGTCCTGCGTGCCTACGTGATTTGGCACCTGTCCGCACTGCCAAATGTACCAATACTTGGTTTAAAAACAACAGCATCACTGTGCTTGATTGGCCAGCAAACTTGTCTGACCTTAACCCCTTAACCCCATATGGTATTGTCAAGCGGAAGATGAGAGACAACAGTCCCCACAATGAAGACGAGCTGAAGGCTGCTATCAAAGCAACATGGGCTTCCATAACACCTCAGCAGTGACACAGGATGATCACCTCCATGCCATGCACACGGATGAAGTAATTGATGCAAAAGGAGCCTTGACTAAGCATTGAGGGCATTTACTGAACATACATTTCAGGAGGCCAACATTTCGGATTTTAAAATCATTTTTTAAGCTGGTGTTATAAAGTATTCTAATTTACTGAAATAATTACTTTCGGGTTTTCATTGACTGTAAGCCATAATCATCAGCATGAACAGAAATAAACACATGAAATAGATCACTCTGTTTGTAATTACTCTACATAATATGAGTTTTACTTTTAGTATTGAAGAACTGAAATAAATTAACGTTTTGATGATATTATAATTTTGTGAAAAGCACCAGTATTATATTTTTGTTATTTAAAATTTACTAATACATTGCAGCTCTCCCTAATTGATGATGACACACTACATTATGTACCTCTGTTTATGCATTGCTCATTGTAATGGGGGAGACATTGAATATTAGACATGGACCAGATGTTCTCATATACATGTACATCTATATATATATATATATAGCAGGACATGAAGTATCACACTGTCATTGTTAAATCTCAATGGGACTGCATAAGGGAAGGGGGTTTAAAATGAATTTAAAAAATCTGGGTCAGTGCAAAGAATGAATGCAAATATACTCCCATACATACACTTCTATTCATGTGTGCTCCTGTATCGCAATATAAATCCTGTATAACAATGCAGCTTTAAGTCAAATTATTTTATTAATATTAAATTATCAGCAGATGTCGGTAAAAAATGATCCAATTCACACAGGCAAAGAAATCAAACTATAGAAGTCCATAAAATAAGTTATGTGTAATAATGAGAATGACACAGTGAAAAAGTATTGAACACACTTACTGAAATGTATTTAATATTTTGTACAAAAGCCTTTGTTAGTGATGACAACTTAAAGACAACTCCTGTATAGAGAAACACTCTTCAAATTCTGAAGGTTCTCTGGGCTCCTATGAATGCTGAAATGTAGTTCCTTCCATAAATGTTGTATTGGATTCAGGTCAGTTGATTGACTGGATCATTCTAGCAGCCTTATTTTTTTAACTGAAATCAATTAAGAATTTTCTTGGCTGTGTGTTTGGGATCATTGTCTTGCTGAACTAGCTATCCTTCTTTCATCTTCATCATCCCTGTTGATAGCAGTAGATTTTTATCAAGAATATATCTGTACATTTTTTCATCCATCCTTCCTTCAATCATATCTTCCCTACTTGATCTATCTATCACAATAAATTACATCACACTTTCACCTGTACTTTCAGAAAACACATCCAAGCTCTCGCCACCGCCTGTCTCCTCAAGCTCAAAAGTATTTCCAGAATCTGTCCTTTCCTCAACCCTCAATCTACTAAAATGCTTGTACATGCACTAACCATCTCCCGCCTCGACTACTGCAACATCTTTCTCTGTGGCCTACCTATTTACACTCTCGCACTTCTGCAGTCCGTCCTTAACTCTGCTGCCCGACGAATAAATATCTATCCTCGCTGCTCTCCTGCTTTGCCCCTTTGCAAATCCCTTCACTGGCTTCCAATTTCCCAACGTAACCAGTTCAAACTACTATACTGACCTACAAAGCCATCCATAACCTTTCTCCTCCATGTACTGTATCTCCCAACTAATCTCCCGTTATCTTCTCTCACATTATCTCCATTCCTTGCAAGACCTCCTTCTCTCCTCCACACTTATTCCTTTCTCACCCAATCACCTCCCAAAGACTTCTCCCAAATATCCCCCATCCTTTGGAATACTGTGCCCCAAAACATCTGATTATCCACGACATTCAGATCCTTCAGACGGAACCTGAAAACCCATCTCTTCAAGAAAGCGTACAACCTGCAATGACTACGCTGCCATCTCAACACCATTGGAGCTACTGCTTATTTACATCTGCAACTGACCGCTGATGTCTCATCGGATTAAAGCCATTTTCTTTGTTTCTTCTTCATCTTGTCAAATCTTAATTTCAATGTCTGAAAGCAGTGACTCAGTGTGTTACACACCTGTCCCAGATATCTCAAATACTGCTTCCTTCACCTTTTCCACTGCCCTCTGTTTTGCTCCACATTGGGCTTTGCAGATTGCCCTCAGGCAGAGTATGTTCACATGCGGGTGATAGAAGCCCAAATTGTGCTTTATAAATAAAAAAAATACACTACAGCTTCTAGAACAGGGATGGACATACCCTTGGCGCAACTTGTGCAGCCACACACAGGCTCACGAGGTAAGGAGGCCTACATCCAGCTCCAAAGCATGTGAAATTTTGCATTATGAGATATTAGACTGCAAAGGACCTATATATTGCTCTTGAAGTTTTAAAGAAATCTTCTAAAACATAGTTTTAAAACACAATGTAGTGAAGGTAGCTTCAAGGTTTTAGGGCTCCATTTTTTTTGCCTAGGACCACACTAGGGAAAAAAACTGTCCCTGTTGGGAGCTAAGCATTGATGATAATGTTGCGTCCGCATATATCTGCCAGATCATGTGCATGATTTCCAGCTATTATATACATTTTTATACAATAGAATGCAAATTCTCTCTTCAGAGAGGAAGAGGACTAGAACAATAGTGCCACCTATTGGAAGTAGCAATTCTAACAGAGGATATTTCCCAGAGGAGCATTGCAGCTTTAAGTCTCCTCATCTTGGCATGCTTAACATGTCACTCTCCGCAAGGAGAAATGATACTTCTTGGATCCTGATCAGATGCCTCTCACTCAGCCAAACCAGATCTCCACTTTGCACTGACGAGGGGCAGTACCCTGATACAGTGTCTGCAAATTGAGATTCTGGTTTGGCTTTTATCCTAAGTCATGTGACAAGGCTCGTTAAAGGGTTGACATTGACTGTTAGGATTGCTACTTCCAATAGATGGCACTAGAGTTCTAGTCCTCTTCCTCTCTGAAGAGACAATTTGCATATTTCCCAGAGGAGCATTATGGCTTTAAGTTTCCTCATCTCAACATGCTTAACATGTCACTCTACACAAGGAGAAACGATACTTCTTGGATTCCAATACAATAGAATAAAAGACGTGCTCAAGGCTTTCTGATCATGCAAGTTTTCTAGTAAGAATATGAGGATGCTATGTCATACCCAATGCAAAAGTGCAAATTTTTTTTCAAGTTGATTTAAATTTATTTAATTCCAGAAAAATTGGAGGCAGCACACCATTTGTAGAGAAAAGGAGCTATTTAATCAGCCCAGAAGGCAACCGTTTTGGTCCCAACAGGAACCTTTCTCGGGCTTGAGAAAGGTTCCTGTTGGGACCAAAACATCGCCTTCTGGGCTGATTAAATAGCTCCTTTTCTCTACAAACGGTGTGCTGCCTCCAATTTTTCTGGACTTTTATAATTGAGGTTTGGTATTTGCCTGGGGGGCTCTGCACCCGGACTCTTTCTTTTTGCTGCTCTAATTTTCTTCCTCCTTTTAAATCTATTTAGAAATGTGTGTATTAGGTGGCCCATTTGTTAGCACAGTTGCTTTGCAGCGCTGGGGTTGTGGGTTCAAATACCACCATGGACAACATCTGCAAGAATTTTGAATGGTCTCTCCATATTTGCATAGGTGTCTGCTTGGTACTCCAGTTTTCTTCCACGCTTCAAGATCCAGTGGGGTCAGTGATGACAATGTTTGTAAAGCGCTTTGAAATATGATGGCGCTACATATGAAAAAATAAATTAGTAAAAAATATTGTTTTATACATAACAATGAGTAGCAAGGTGATATGAAAGTTACATTATACAATGCTACAAAATTGCTATCTATAAATAAGCATACCTATGCCATTGCCTAAGCTCATTGAATCACAAATGACCCCCTGACATTGACTCACTGATAATTGTACCAGTACAAGGCACATTTCATCCTTAGGGATTGCACTGACAATAAGCAGACAAGCTAAATGAACAAAAGACAATCTGTGACAGATGTGGCTCTCTGTAAGCCATGTAGAAAGATTTTGGTAGCATAAGACACAATGTCACTGGCTGACTTCAAGGAATGTTCTGCTCTTTAGAATTTGTCACTAGCAATATTGATGACTTCAGTGTAAGTACAAGGTGAAATGCGCTTGTTGTGAGTCAAATATTAGAATACTAAATACAGTATTTCTCATTAACAATTCATCTCAAAGTCATCTTCATAAAGTTAACACAATTAAACAAAACTTGCGTATCTATCATGATAACATAATTATGTTTTGAATTTTTCTACAAGAGGCAGAAAGTCCCAACATGCCATGTAATGTTCATACCTTGAATTTTGAAGATATGGCAATCCTTCGTAGAAAACTGCAGCTTAAAATCACATTTTTACAGCAGTTTGGTATGCAGATCAGCACATAGGTTTGTTCTATTGTTATTAATTTCAGCAAATCTGAGCCTTTTCAAAATGTAAAATTGCTAACAATAATAAAAGTGCAGTACAGTATGCTATATATGACATGTGGTCCTCAGAATGGGTTTTATATTGTAGTTTTAAATTAACAGAAATTCTATGAATTAAATGGGTTTTCTGAGGTTTTTTTTATTTTACATATGACATCAGTGTGGTAAAAAAAAGTAAGCTATATACTCACCTATCAATCTCTCACCTCTTGTCCACCCCACTGAAACTGTCCCTGCTGGTCTCCTCTCATTCTGATCCGATATTGATGGCACGTGACCAGGGCCGGCGTCAGCACCTGGGCAAGTGCTGGGAACCTGGCGAGATGGGGGCCCATTCATTGTACGGAACACTGAGGCTCCTGGGGGCCCCTGCAGACAGGGCCAGCATTAGGGGCAGGCAGGTGTCTAGGGGCCCCTGTGAGGCAGGGCGGCCCACCTGCCACCAGCGCTAGCTCCCCCGCCACTGCTGCATTGAACTATAATGGCGTCTGCAGGAGGAGAGAACGTCAGCTGATGCTTCCTCTCCCTCATTCCCCGCTCTGCCTTTGACACTGCGGGTGTGCGATGAAGTAATCGCACACTCACTGTGTGCCAGGCTGTGCTATATGCTATATGGGCTGTTTTATATACTATGTGGGCTGTGTATATGCTACGTGGCTGTTATATGCTATGTGGCTGTACTATATACTATGTGTGCAGTATTATATGTTATGTGGCTGTGCTATATACTACGTGGGCTGTGTTATATGCTACATGGCTGTGCTATATACTATGTGGGCTGTGTTGTATACTATGTGGCTGTGCTATATACTACATGGCTGTGCTATATGCTACGTGGGCTGTGTTATATACTACATTGGCTGTGTTATATGCTACGTGGGCTGTGTTATGTGCTACGTGGGCTGTGTTATATGCTACATCACTGTGCTATATACTATGTGGGCTTTGTTATATGCTACGTGGGCTGTGCTATATACTATGTGGCTGTGCTATATACTACATGGGCTGTGTTATATACTATGTAGGCTGTATAATATACTATATGGCTGTGCTTTATACTACATGGACTGTGTTATATTCTCCCTGGGCTGTGTTATATACTACATGGGCTGTGTTATATACTGCGTGGCAGTGTTATAAGCTACATAGGCTGTGTTATATACTACATGGGCTGTGTTATATGCTACGTGGCTGTGCTATATACTACGTGGCTGTGCTATATACTAAGTGGGCTGTGTTATATACTATGTGGCTGTGCTATATACTACATGGCTGTGCTATATACTACGTGGGCTGTGTTATATTCTATGAGGCTGTGCTATATACTACATGGCTGTGCTATATACTACGTGGGCTGTGTTATATACTATGTGGCTGTGCTATATACTACGTGGCTGTGCTATATACTACATACTATGTGGGCTGTGTTATATGCTATGTGGGCTGTGTTATATACTACGTGGCTGTGCTATATACTACATGGGCTGTGCTATATGCTACATTGCTGTGCTATATATTACGTGGGCTGTGTTATATGCTATGTGGCTGTGCTATATACTATGTGGCTGTGCTATATACTACATGGCTGTGCTATATACTATGTGGCAGTGCTATATACTACATGGGCTGTGTTTTATGCTACGTGGTTGTGCTATATACTACATGGGCTGTGTTATGTGCTACATTGCTGTGCTATATATTACGTGGGCTGTGTTATATGCTATGTGGCTGTGCTATATACTATGTGGCTGTGCTATATACTGCATGGCTGTGCTATATGCTACGTGGCTGTGCTATATACTTTGTGGGCTGTGTTATATGCTACGTGGCATTGCTATATACTATGTGGCAGTGCTATATACTACATGGGCTGTGTTTTATGCTACGTGGTTGTGCTATATACTACATGGGCTGTGTTATGTGCTACGTGGCTGTGATATACTACGTGGGCTGTGTTATATGCTATGTGGCTGTTCTATATACTATGTGGCTGTGCTATATACCACATGGCTGTGCTATATGCTATGTGGCTGTGCTATATACTATGTGGGCTGTGTTATATGCTACATGGCTTTGCTATATACCACGTGGCTGTGTTATATACTATGTGGGCTGTGTTATATGCTATGTGGGCTGTGTTATATGCTACGAGGCTGTGATATATACTATATGGCTGTGTTATATGCTACGTGGCTGTGTTATATTCTATGAGGCTGTGCTATATACTAAGTGGCTGTGCTATATTTTACATGGGCTGTGTTATATGCTACGTGGCTGAGCTATATACTACGTGGCTGTGCTATATACTACATACTATGTGGGCTGTGTTATATGCTATGTGGGCTGTGTTATATACTACGTGGCTGTGCTATATACTACATGGGCTGTGCTATATGCTACATTGCTGTGCTATATATTACGTGGGGTGTGTTATATGCTATGTGGCAGTGCTATATACTATGTGGCTGTGCTATATACTACATGGCTGTGCTATATGCTACGTGGCTGTGCTATATACTATGTGGGCTGTGTTATATGCTACGTGGCTGTGCTATATGCTACGTGGCTGTGCTATATACTATGTGGGCTGTGTTATATGCTACGTGGCTTTGCTATATACTATGTGGCAGTGCTATATACTACATGGGCTGTGTTTTATGCTACATGGTTGTGCTATATACTACATGGGCTGTGTTATGTGCTACATGGCTGTGATATACTACGTGGGCTGTGTTATATGCTATGTGGCTGTGCTATATACTATGTGGCTGTGCTATATACCACATGGCTGTGCTATATGCTACATGGCTGTACTATATACTACGTGGGCTGTGTTATATGCTATGTGGCTTTGCTATATACTATGTGGCAGTGCTATATACTACATGGGCTGTGTTGTATGCTACGTGGCTGTGCTATATACTATGTGGCTGTGCTATATACTACATGGCTGTGCTGTATGCTACGTGGCTGTGCTATATACTATGTGGGCTGTGTTATATGCTACATGGCTTTGCTATATACCACGTGGCTGTGTTATATACTATGTGGGCTGTGTTATATGCTACGTGGGCTGTGTTATATGCTACAAGGCTGTGATATATACTATATGGCTGTGTTATATGCTACGTGGCTGTGAAATATCCTACGTGGCTGTGCTATATACTACGTGGCGGTGCTATATACTACGTGGCTGTGCTATATGCTACCCTTTTTGCACTTTTACAAATGTTCAACGTTAATACTTTCTAATGTTTACTTTAAAAAGTTTTCTATAAAAAAATTGTCATATTCAATGTATGCAGTTTTTTCTTTGCAGCAAGTTCAGCTAACAATAAAATGACTACTGGTAACTGAGGAGGATGGAGTAGGTCACAAAAATTGGCATACAAGGGGTTGGTTTATATAAAGCCTCTCTACTGTATGGTATTGTAGAATCTAGCTATCACTCATGTAAGAAGTGAAATCTGGCATTGTAGTATACCTATATTTCTCTGCTGCATCTGTGCATCATGAATCGTTGTATGTGTGAAAGGGGGGGCCACTGAGACTCTTTCGCCCAGGGCCCTCAAAACCTGGAGCCGGCCCTGCACGTGACTGCTGCAGCCAAGGCATCTCTATCCCTCAGTTCTCATTAGCTGTTATTACTAGAGATGAGCAAGTGTGCTCGTTACTCAAGTTGTCCAAACATACTCATGTGTTCTCTGAGTGTCTTTGGCATGCTCGTAGATTTTGTTTGTGTCCCCGCAGCTGCATGATTTGAGGCTGCTAGACAGCCTGAATACATATGGGGATTCCCTTGCAAACAGGCAATCCCTGCATGTGTTCAAGTTGCAGGCCAGAACCCTGGTCTGTGACATAACATCCCAGAAGGGAGGATGAGCACTAAGGAGCAGATCCCCTTTCACAATTGATTGCAGGTATTGTCAGCATTAGAAACAGCACTATTCATGTTATCCTTATAGTTTATGAAGGCATGGTCACTAGTATACTTTTTTTAATCTCCCTGGAGTACCCCTTTAATATGCGAGTGATGTGTATTATTTATCTAATTTGTAAATTCCATGCGACATGTGTGACATGTATCTAATATATGAACTACATTTACAATACACTGTGTATGTAATGTGTGAGTGGTGTATGTATGACATACAGTATATCTACCTAATAAGTGTTTGATAAGTGTATTATGTTTTTAAAGGAGTTATCCATGACTTTGTTTTTTTGGGGGGGATGATTGAGTTTTTTGCCCATCCGAATTTTGCAGTCTAAGCTTTGCTTCTAAAAGACTTTCTAATTGGAATGTTCTCAATTTTACAAAATGATCTTGATTTAATTTGTTAGGAAAATTGCTTTTCAGGATATGCAAAATAACAAATCTTTCTTGCAATCAATGTATGCAATTATTATTATCTAATCTGTGAGGGTGATATATGTATTAACCCTCTTCTAAACTGATGATAGCTTTACACACCATTGGCATTCTGTCAAGCAGCTTTATCAAGTAGTCACCTGGAATGACTTTCCAACAGTCTTGAAGGAGTTCGCAGAGGTGCTGATCACTTGCTGTTATTATTTCTACTATTATTATTTATTTATAAAGCACCATTCATGCTGTACATGTAAAGAGGGTTTACATAGATATAAAACATACATATACAAAATACACAAAACGACACACCCTCATATCCAATAACAGGATCCCTTCATAAGCAGATACTGCAAACCAATAGAGAACTATGAAGACTCTGGATCATAGAATAAATATTAAAAAACCACAACTTTTATTACAAACAATCTAAAATACATATAAATCAAATAACATACTGGTGAGACGTTACAATAAACGGATACAGGATCGGAGCAGAAGCTACAGACTGATTAGACCCCTACTATGTATCACATGTCAGATAGCGAGTAACCATAAAATATATATAATCATGACATGCTAGCAACTCCCTGGTATTACTACATGTGTGGCATGTAATATCTGTATACACTTAGATATTAGTCTTCTATCGGTACCTGTGAGCGCACGGTGCGCATGCGCTGTTGTGCCGCCATGGGGAAGCGCTCTTCTGATGTGCTTCGTCGCCTTGGTTACGTGCCCGGTCATGTGACCGGAACACGTGACCGGGTGACGCGCACATTGAGCGCGGTCCCCTAGGTGACGCCGCAACATGGCGCTGGTGCGCTGCCATACAGGTGCCGGACATTTACACATTAGGGTCTAGGATATAAGGGCTTCAGCAACCATGGAACCTTACCTCCTGACGAAGCTGCTGTCGCAGTGAAACGCGCGTCGATGTGCGCTCAGTCTGTACGACCCCTCTCTCCCTGGTTCAAGTATGACCACAGGTAGATATTACTCTTAGCTGTGACTTATCATATCATTGTAGATTACTGCACTTACTATGGGATGCTAGAGTCGAGTGTGGTTACACGCATGCTGTGGTCCTGCCACACATGTAGTAATACCAGGGAGTTGCTAGCATGTCATGATTATATATATTTTATGGTTACTCGCTATCTGACATGTGATACATAGTAGGGGTCTTATCAGTCTGTAGCTTCTGCTCCGATCCTGTATCCGTTTATTGTAACGTCTCACCAGTATGTTATTCGATTTATATGTATTTTAGATTATTTGTAATAAAAGTTGTGGTTTTTTAATATTTATACTATGATCCAGAGTCTTCATAGTTCTCTATTGGTATGCAATATACAAAATACAGTAAGCAAAATACAATAAACTAACTAACCTTGCAAAACTTGCGAGAGAAGACCCTACCTTCACTGCTTTTACAATGTAAAGGAAATGATGGCTAGTTGAGGGGTTGGTGCTGCTCCAGTGGTATTAAACTCGCAGATGGGTTTTTGCAGGTTGTACTGCATGTGTTTTAAAGTTGTGTCTAAACATTTAAATTGTTTGAGACAATTGGATGTGTTGGGGTGCAGAATTCCAAAGGATGAAAATGACCGGGAAAAGTCTTGAACATGATTGGGAGAGATATATACAAGGATGAGGGGAAAAGGAGATCTTGTGAGGACCCGAGACTACGTGTTGGTATTTTATAGGGAGACTAGTTTGGAGATGTATAGGGGAGACATTATGGACAACCTTAAAAGACATTGTTAGTAACTTAAACTGGATTTACTCTAGAACTGGATGCCTGAAGGGACTGGCAGATAGGAGAGACAGGGGAGTAGCGAGAGGAGAGGTGGATTCATCAAATTGCAGAGGGTGGACTGGAATTATATGAGAGTTAAGGGGCATCAAAGGATGATATTTGAAAATTCAGGTGGATTATGAGGACATGAACTAACATTTTAGTTAATTCAGGGTTGTGGAACAAACAGATTCTGAAAATATTTTTGAGTTAGAGGTGACAGAAGGTGGCAAGGGCTTGGCTGTGTGGGTTGAAGGACAAAGCAGTGTCAAAGGGTTAAACTTTGGCAGTGGACTTGTGTTACAGGGCAAAGCATGATATAATTTATTATGGTAGATAGGATGATAGTGGAGGGTTAGTGAGATGGAGAAAAGATAATGATTTTGGTTTTGTTCTCATTGTGTGTTAGGTAGCATGATGACAAGTAGGATATGGCATTAGATGGAACACCCGGGGTCCAATCATGGGGTGGGAAATGAGCTATAGAGCCATAGGCATATATAGTGGAATTAGAGAATCTACACACTCCTGTTAAAATGCCAGGTTATTGTCATGTAAAAGCAATCATAACAAGAAGAAGAACTTCAGAACTTTTTCCACCTTTAAAGTTACCCATCATCTGTATAAATCCATTGAGAAACAATCAGAAATCATTTGGAGGGAAAAAATGAAAATAACAAAACTAAAATAATGTGGCCGCACAAGTGAGAACACCCTCTTGTAATTAAGGATGTGGTTGTGCTCAGAATTATCTGATCACATTTACATTCTTGTTAAATAGTAGTCAATACACAATTGCCACCATTTAAAGTGATTCTGACTAACTTCATTTATAATTTAGCTTAGTTGCATTTTACAGGAAAAGCCGTGATCCCTCAACAGCTTACAACACAGCCACAAAGGGATCTTGATGTTGAAAGTTATCAGCCAGTACAAAAAAAATCAAAGGTATTAGATATACCATGGAACACTGTGAAGATGTTCATCAAGAAGTGACGTAAGTTTGGCACAACAGTGAAAATACCTAGAACTGGATGTCTTTCAAAAAGACAAAAAGAAAATTGGTCCAGAAGGCGACCATGAGGTCAACAGTAGTGCTAAAGGAGCTGAAGGAATTTCTGGAAAGTATTGGTTATGTATTGCATGTGCCAACAATCTCCCATCTTGTTCATTTGTCTGGCCTGTGGGGTAGGGTGGCAAGATGGAAAAATATCCATGACCTGTTATGTTTTTTCAAAATCTATATCTAGTTTGCCAATAGCATGTTCAAAAAGGTGTTATGCTCTGGTGAGACCAAGTTGTACTTTTTGGCCATAATTCCAAAAGATATGTTTGGCACAATGCCAACACTGTACACCATCAAAAGAACACTATACCCACAGTGAAGCATGGTGGAGAAAGCATTATGCTTTGGGACTGTTTGGGGCAGCTAGAGCTAATATTTTAGTCAAGATGGAGGAAATTTTGAACAGTTTCAAATATCATAAAACTTTCAGGCTTCTGCTAAAACACTTAAGATGAAGAATTATTTCATGTATGAGCACAAAAACGACCCTAAGCACACCTCTAATTCAGCAAAAGAATGGCCTAGCCAGAAGATCACGATTTAGATTGGCCAAATCAGAGCCCAAATCTGAATCCAATTGAAAATGCTGTGGATTGACCTGTACACCGGAGATACCCTTGCAATCTGTAAGATTCAGAGTTCTACTGCAAGGAAGATTGCCAATTATAGATGTGCCCTGCTGAAGAATTCCTACCCAAAAAGACTGACTGCTGTCAGATATTCAAAAGATGCTTCAATAGTTAAAGTTAGTTGAAAAGTTAGTGTAAGGGTGTGCAAATTTATGTAAACATATCATTTATGGTTCTCCATTTTCTTTTTCTACCAATGATTTTAGTTTATTTTCATTTTAATTGTATAGATTTTGGGTGACATTAAAGGTGGAAAATCTCTGAAATAATTCTTCTTGGTATGATTTTTTACATGGCAAAAACCAGGCATTTTTTCTGAGGTGTGTAGACATTGTATATCCCCCTGTACCTCTCGAAAAGTCAGCTGTGAAAATTGGCATGTATGATTAAATACCGCCAACTATTTAGCTGTCTATATTGCACAATATTTTATATATGCTAATGAAAGACACAAACTACTACCTACCTAGTAAAAGAAGTCTGTTAGCAGTTTTGTATTCTCAAAACTGCTGACATCACTAGATGGTTGAGTGATAAAGTAGGTTGATAATACCTTTGTGGAGGCCCATCCTAATTGGATTACTTAGAAATTTGAAAAGTTTCAAAATTATTGTTCATTGATGAGTTATGTAAAAATTTAGCAATTTTTGGCATTCACACAGCAGTTTTTGGCAGCTCTGCCAAAATGTGTGGATCTGGGAGGAGTTGCAATTGGAAGGCGCGTGGTAATCCTTATCTGTCAAATTAATCAATAGTGGCGGCATTTCTAATACCACAAATGTTACTCCATTTCCCAAATAGAGTAACTTTTTTGGTGAGTTGCACAGAGGTGCGCAGAGAAGATCTGCTGAACTCATTTAGTGGCATACGTCTCTTAGCGAATTTGGCACATCTTATTGCTGCGCGCCTCTCATTAAGGCTGGCATACAAAACATCAGTCTTAATGAATTGGGTTGTAAGTATCAATCTGTTGCCTGGGAAATGTCATGGAGTGCTTCTTTCATTTAAAGTCTCCAGCATTCTCTACAATGAAGCCTCAACTGTCTCTTGCCTCTGCTCTTAAAGGAAGACTGTAGTGTTTTCGCGGATAACTACTACAGCGGTCACTCAAAAGCAAGGGAAGTCTTTTGTATAGTCTGCATCATGATAATACTCTGCACAACATATGTGTAGATGTGATATATAACCAATACATGATTAATATATGGTACCACTTGTGTTGATGTGGGAGCTATCTAATAACTACCTAGTTAGTATATGGCAGCATTAGTGGCTATGCTGCTGCTTGTATAATTTTATTGTACACTTAGTTTTAACTATAGATTTAGCAGATTCAAACAAAAGTTTGACAGTATGATTATGAATGTCCTCTATATGTAGCTGATGTAGCACAGAATAAGAGCTCTACTCATTTATTACAAGTCACATTAGTTTTACTCAATTAGCCAAGTAGACTTTTATTAAGGGCACAAATTATAAGGTTATAATTTATGCCAGCTTGTGGGGACTCGCAACCATCTTCACCTCTTAGAGGTTGTGTAAAATGATTGGGGGGTTATTACTATTTCTCCAAGCTCTGCTCTCATTGCATGAGTATCACAGGAACTGTATTTTTTTATATGAAATGGATTTATCAATTATCATGTTTTTTTCTCAGAAAATCAGATAGCATAGTTTACAAAGTTGCACTATAACAATGGATGACTTGAAATTCAAAAATGAACACAGTTTCCTAGAAATGCATTCATTAAATGGGTTCTCCAGAGATGATAAAAAAATCTCTGAAATAATTCAAACAGCAGCCCGCCTCTAGTCATGTGTTAGTACGGGCTCCAGAGTGAAGAAATACATCCCTTGTATGTCTCAACTGACAAGAGCTGTATCACACATACCTCATTCAGTGGCCAGCTGCACAGCTGTCATATGTTATTATTATTATTTATAATTATAGCGCCATTTATTCCATGGCGCTTTATATGTGAGGAGGGTATACATAATAAAAAAACAAAAAAACAGGTACAATAATCTTATTCAATACAAGTCACGACTGGTACAGGAGGAGAGAGGACCCTGCCCGCGAGGGCTCCAAATCTACAAGGGATGGGTGAGGATACAATAGGTGAGGGCAGAGCTGGTCATGTAACGGTTTGGTGGATCGGTGGTTACTGCAGGTTGTAGGCTTGTTGGAAGAGGTAGGTCTTCAGGTTCCTTTTGAAGGTTTCCACAGTAGGCGAAAGTCTGATATGTTTGGGTAGAGAGTTCCAGAGGGGGGATGCGAGAGAGAAATCTTGTATGCGATTGTGAGAAGAAAAGATAGGAGGGGAGTCGAGAAAGAGATCTTGTGAGAATCGGAGGTTGCGTGCTGGTAGGTATCGGGAGATCAGGTCACAGATGTATGGAGGAGACAGGTTGTGGATGGCTTTGTATGCCATGGTTAGGGTTTTGAACTGGAGTCTCTGGGTAATGGGGAGCCAGCGAAGGGATTGACAGAGAGGAGAGGTCGAGGAATAGCGGGGGGATAGGTGGATTAGTCGGGCAGCAGAGTTTAAGATAGATTGGAGCAGCGCGAGAGTGTTAGACGGGAGGCCACACAGCAGGAAGTTGCAGTAGTCAAGTCAGGAGATGAGGAGGGCATGCACTAGAGTTTTTGCAGATTCTAGGTTGAGGAATGTACGGATCCCGGAGATGTTTTTGAGTTGAAGTCGGAAGGAGGTGGAAAGGGCCTGGATATGTGGTTTGAAGGAGAGATTAGAGTTAAGGATTACACAGAGGCAGCGAGCTTGTGGGACTGGGGAGAGTGAGCTGCCATTTATTTTAATGGATAGGTTTGTTGGGAGAGTCGAGTGAGATGGGGGAAAGATGATGAATTCTGCTTTGTTCATGTTAAGTTTTAAAAATCTAACAGAGAAGAAGGATGAAATAGTGGAGATTTGTGTGTCATCAGCATAGAGGTGTGTAACAATATATAGGTACTAAGGAATCTGATAGCGTGGGATAAAACCAGTCTGAGAGCAAAGCTGCAGTAAAAGATGTATTTAAACAAAACAGAAATGCAAAAACTAACATAGATATTCCTGCAATTGTAATGAGGTGCTCAGCACAGTATGGCAATCACAGCACAGTGAATAGCAGGACGCGACCGCTAATATGAACCAGTCCAGCAAGGATATGACGAGGGGGCGAACAAGACACTTGACAAGGAAGTCCAGTAGGTTATTAGTGGAAATGCACACAGTACTTAACAAGGAAGTCCAGCAAAACTCGATCCCACGTGCACACAGCACTTGTTTGTGGAAGTTCAATAACAAGCAGGTGGTGCATTGAGCATGAAGTCCTGGTAAAAGAGGATGAAGGGAAAAAGAGGGAAAGCGCTATCTAAGCGTAGTAGATGAGTACAAAACTCTCTTGGTGAGAAAAGCAACACTGGAAAGTTGCTCACCTGGTGTGGTTGTGCAAAGAGGCACAACACTGGGAAAAGCTTAGCAAACAAGGGAAATCCTTCCACAGGTGTGTTGCCAGTCGCAGGAGTTCCAGAGGTGAGATGCAGCTCAAAGGGGTGAGGCAGACCGCCGAGTATTGAGCAGCTGAAGTAGGGAGTTCTCCAGATCACAGGCAGAAGCTCAGGAGCCAGCAGCACAAAATACTCAAGCACAGAACACCACATGCCTCGGACTTAAATAATCAAGACAGACAGGAAGTTCCATGACAGGGTGAGATCCAAGACTCCATCTTGGATCAGGGCGAACAGTAACAAGGGAAGTCCTGAATCCTTACAAGGTGATACTAAAAGCCGTGAGATTCTATGAGCTGTCCCAGTCTGAAGGTGTAAATGGAGAAGAGCAGGGGCCCTAGGACTGAACTTGTGGGACTCCGACAGATGGGGGGCGAGGTGAGGAGGTGGTGTGTGAGTGGGAGACACTGAATATCCGGTCTTTTAGGTATGATGTGATCCAGGATAGGGCCAAGTCTGTGATGCCAAGAGATGAGAGGGTCTGTAGTAATAGTGAGTGGTCCACTGTGTCAAAGGCAAATGTCAGGTCCAGGAGAAGGAGAACAGAGAAGTGTCGCTTAGCTTTGGCAGTCAGTAGGTCATTGGTGACTTTAGGTAGGCAAGTTTCAGTAGAGTGATGCAGCCGAAAGCCAGATTGTAAGCTGTTGAAGAGGGAGCAGGAAGAGATGTGGGAGGACAGTGAAGAAATGTGAAGAAATATATCTCTTCCTCGATGAGCACAAAGTGGGTTATTTCCTGCTTCATCCTCGTCAATGTTCATTTTCCAGTTGGGTACAGTCAGTCTCAGTGCACCGCTATAACACTGTCTAAGTGATGGAGGAGAAGGATGAAACTAGAGATCTCCTCTCCAAGCATGACATGAGTTAAGACATATTTCTTCATATATTGCAACCGTGCTTCTGGCAATCTATGGGTTATGTGTGATACAGCTCTTGGCAGTTGAGACACACAACTCGGGAGCTGTATGTCTTCAGTCTGCAGCCTGTCCTGATACATGACTAGGACGAGCTGCAGTTTGAATTATATCAGGGATGCTACTATTGGAAAAAACCCTAATAGAGGTAATAAATAGAAGTTTAAAAAGTCGTCCACATCATACTTTTAAAATATTGTTGTGTGCATTGATGTAAACATAGCTACATCCCAGACATGCTGCTTCTGTAACAGTGGTGGAAGGAGTTTGGTGTCATGCTCACTTTACAGACAGCATTGTGTTTTGTGCCCTTGTATTTATTTATCTGAGGCAGTATCGATACTTCAAGTAATACATTATATTCTATGTAATTTGCATTCTGAGTTACACTTTTAAGCATACAGTATGTTACATATAAAAGTGCCATACCATCACTTTAGAAAAGAACAGATTTGCTGTCTCTGGGGAGCGCTGAAGATGAGGCCAGAGGGATTGGATAGATTAAATTAGCAGTAAGTCCGTAGCAACTCCAGCCGTGAGCCCTCTGAGAGGGAAGAAACCTGCAGGTACTAAGGAACGCGGTCAAAGGAGGGCTCCTTTGACCGCGTTCTTTAGTACCTGCATACCATCACTTTAGGTTCTTAAGGGATTAATAGAATTAATAGAATGCTGATGACATGTGATACTGTTATGGCTTGAAAGTATTTTGAGTGATGGGAGCATAGATGGCACATGTCTGAATATGAAAGATGATGTTGTGTTAAGGCCAGAGGCAGAAGAGTTATGATCATGTTGGGAGAATACTTGATGTCATACAGTATGCCCTCTGTTATATGCAAAAATTCATACATCTCTCTCTAGATCCAACCTTCCATTAAGCCATCTAGCCATCCATCCTTTCACAGTAGAACATGATTAGTCAGCGAGGGGGAGTAGGGGGATAAACTTTATTGCCAGGGCTGGTGTTATGGTGCTTTGTATTACTTCTATGCATTTATCAGTAACTTGCCTGCAGTGCCCTGGAAAGGATATTATGTGGCCATGTGCGAAGTTAGGGGAGGAGTGGAGGGGATTCAGCCTAGCACAAAGATGATGGGAAATGTAATCAGAACAGAGCAGGGGTTCTGTTATGATGCGGTGGTCTAGGAGCAACATGGAACGAGCTCTGAAGGAAGTGGTAACTGTACTGACCGCAGTCCCTAAGCTCAACACAACACTAGATGTAGCCGTGGGATGCTCCTAACTCTCCCTAGGCATCTCGTCACAGCCTAAGAGCTAACTACCCCTAAAGACAGAAGCAGGAAAACTATCTTGCCACAGAGAAAATCCCCAAAGGATAGATTAGCCCCCCACAAATAATGACTGTGAGTGGAGAGGAAAAAGACATACACAGAATAAAACCAGGATGAGCACAGGAGGCCAGTCTAGCTTGATAGATAGGACAGGATGGAATACTGTGCGGTCAGTATAAAACACTACAAAAATCCACGCAGAGTTTACAAAAAAAAATCTCCACACCTGACTAAAGGTGTGGAGGGTAAATCTGCTTCCCAGAGCTTCCAGCAAGACAGAATTAATTCATACTGATAACGCTGGACAAACATAGAAAGCACTGAACGGATAAGTCCACAATCTGTGAACAGAAAAGCGCAAGCAAAAACTTAGCTTTGCTGAACTGGTCAGGATAACAGGGAAATCCAAAGAGATGTGAATCCAACCAGGAACCATTTACAAGTGGCACTGGCTGAAGGAACAGCCAGGCCAAAATAGCCGAGCAGAAGAGACGATAAGTGGAGGCAGCTGATGACAGCTAACTCCAAGGAGCAGCCATACCACTTGAAACCACAAGAGGGAGCCCAAGAGCAGAACTCACAAAAGTGCCACTTACAACCACCGGAGGGAGCCCAAGAGCGGAATTCACAACAGTACCCCCCCCTTGAGGAGGGGTCACCGAACCCTCACCAGAGCCCCCAGGCCAATCAGGACGAGCCAAATGAAAAGCACGAACCAAATCGGTGGCATGGACATCGGAGGCAACAACCCAAGAATTATCCTCCTGGTCATAACCCTTCCACTTGACAAGATACTGAAGCCTCCGCCTCGAAAAACGAGAATCCAAAATCTTCTCAACCTCATATTCCAACTCTCCCTCAACCAACACCGGGGCAGGAGGGTCAACCGAGGGAACAACGGGCACCACATATCTCCGCAACAAAGATCTATGGAAAACATTATGAATGGCAAAAGAGGCTGGAAGAGCCAAACGAAAAGACACCGGATTAATAATTTCAGAAATTTTATAAGGACCAATAAACCGAGGCTTAAACTTAGGGGAAGAAACCTTCATAGGAACATGACGAGAAGACAACCAAACCAAATCCCCCACACGAAGCCGGGACCAACACACCGACGGCGGTTAGCAAAACCTTGAGCCCTTTCCTGAGACAACGTCAAATTGTCCACCACATGAGTCCAAATCTGCTGCAGCCTGTCCACCACAGAATCAACACCAGGACAATCAGAAGGCTCAACCTGTCCAGAAGAAAAATGAGGATGAAAACCAAAATTACAAAAGAAAGGTGAAACCAAAGTAGCCGAACTAGCCCGATTATTAAGGGCAAACTCGGCCAACGGCAAGAAAGACACCCAATCATCCTGATCAGCAGACACAAAGCATCTCAAATAGGTCTCCAAGGTCTGATTAGTTCGCTCAGTTTGGCCATTAGTCTGAGGATGAAATGCTGAAGAAAAAGACAAATCAATGCCCATCCTAGCACAAAAGGCCCGCCAAAATCTAGAGACAAACTGAGAACCTCTGTCAAGAGACAATATTCTCCAGAATGCCATGCAAACGAACCACATGCTGAAAAAGTAATGGAACCAGATCTGAGGAGGAAGGTGTTAGGAGTCGAGTTTCCTCTGCTGCACAGGGGGAATCTTGATCCGTCTCCGCTGCGGTCTCCCATTCTCCTCCAGCCGCAGTGGAGTCTGCTCAGCAGGGACGTCGATCCCAGCGTCTCGCTCAGTCTGACTCTGTGCGAAGAGTTGCTGCTGCTTCTCCAGTCTCTGCCATTAAAGTCAGTGCTGGTCAGCAGCGAGCGGACTTCTCTGGGACTAAGTCCTTGTCTGCACGTACTGAGCATGCCCAGGGTAAGATCTCCCGTTGGAGATCGAGGGTCATGTGCTCAGGCTCTGCAGCACATTCCATTGGTCCTCTTGGCAGGTCTTGGAAGGGCAAAAGTGCTGTAGCCACTTCCTGTGCTGCAACTATATAAACTGCGCATGACCGCACGGCCATGCGCTAGTATTGTCTTGTAAATATGTGTGTGTGTTGTGAGTGAAAGTCGCTTTTTAAATAACCCTCCCTATTGAATGTCTGTTCGCGGAAGGTGTATGTTTGCTATCTAGCGCCCGACTTATCCAACAGCACGAAACACACATTACAGCGTCCTCTTGCTGTGTCCGCCTGTACGGCGCCGTGCGCTTGCCTCGCGCTTTCCATACCCAAGCCAGTGTGGTTGGTGGCGTCCGTCAGTGCGTCATTGCTCGCACTCCTGTGCATTTATATATTCATACTTTGTTTCCTTACACACCCAGTTGTGGTGTAGTGCCAGCGAGGGTCTAATCGGACTTCAATCCCAGTTGGGGTTAAGTACGCTGACTACTCGCTCGCGCTTTAGGTGCGGTGCTGCGATCCTGTGATGCAGCAGGATTGCTCCCTTCACGCTGGGTGAGGTTGAACCCACGTGTTTATACTTTAGTGTACCGCCATATAGTCTGTATTTACTAGCAGCAGGTTTTCACCTGCACGGTGGACCCCGGACTGCGAACGCATCTATATCACCTTTCTTGGTGCGTTCCGCCAGTCCTAACAGAATACTAGCGCCAGGGTCTGGCTAGTAAATGATGGACGATCAGCGTTCACAGCGGTACATCCAGCAGCTGGAGGGAAGGTTGGCGGCTCTTGAGCGTTCAACTTCTGCTGTGGATGTCACTGCTGTCGCTGTTCAGGCTGCTAGTGTTGCTGCAGCCACCTTGTCCACTGCCACTCCTGTCCCGACTCTAACTCGCCTCCCGCTTCCAGAGAAATTCTCTGGTGACAGTAAGTCTTGTAGGGGTTTCGTGAGTCAGTGCTCTATCCATCTCGAGCTTCTGGCCTCTCGTTTCCCTACAGAGCGGGCTAAGGTGGGATTTATAGTGTCTCTTCTGTCGGACAGAGCGTTGCAGTGGGCTACGCCACTATGGGAGCGTAGCGATCATGTGGTGCAGAGTGCTCCGTTGTTTCTGAGCACTCTGAAACAGGTCTTTTTAGGACCTCGTGTCATCCATGATACGGCGCTCCAATTGTTGGCATTGACTCAGGGCTCGTCCTTGGTCAGTCATTTTGCCGTCCACTTCCGCACCTTAGCATCTGAGCTGGAGTGGTCGGATAAAGCCCTCATTCCTATATTTTGGAGGGGGCTGGCTGACCACGTTAAGGATGCCCTGGCCACTAGGGAGATTCCCGCCACACTGGAGGAATTAATTACTCTATCCACTCGTATTGATCTCCGTTTTCACGAGCGGAGGTTAGAGCGAGCCCAGTGTAGGCAGAGGTTTCGGCTGGCTCCCACCTTCGCCAAACCTTTGGAATCTCCAGACCAGGCTCCTGAGCCCCATGAGCCTGTGGTAGAGTCTCGAGCAGGATCTAAGTCCCGGACCGCTCGTGCACTCCAGATTTGTCATCTTTGCCAACAGTCTGGACATCTTGCCTCCAGATGTCTCCAGCGGTCTAGGAAACGTCAGCGTCTAGTGGTAGTTGGTGGAGGTGCACTAGACACGGCGACGTTTGCCTCCAAATTGTCCTTTAAGGGGACAATAACATATGGCTCATCCTCTCACTCGGTGGAACTCTGCGTGGATTCTGGGGCGGAGGGCAATTTTATGTCTTCAGCCTTCGCCCAACGTCACGCAATTCCTCTGGTCATGCTATCTCAACCAGTAACGGTACGAGTGGTGAATGGGTCGACACTGCCCACACAGATTACACATCAAACTATCCCTTTTACTCTGTCCATGTCACCATCTCATCAGGAGATTATATCTCTACTCGTCATTCCTGAGGGAATTGATGAGGTTCTCTTGGGGATACCTTGGTTACGGTACCACTCTCCTCACATCGAGTGGTCCTCAGGCAGAATTCTGGGATGGGGTGAATCTTGTGGGAACAGGTGTCATCGAGAGTGCGTTCAGGTTACTACTACAGAGGTACCCGCAGATCTCTCCTCTCTCCCCAAGCAATATTGGTCTTATGCAGACGTATTCTCCAAAAAGGCAGCGGAGACTCTTCCGCCCCATCGCCCCTATGACTGTCCTATTGATCTCTTGCCTGGTGCTGAGCCTCCCCGGGGTCGAGTCTATCCATTATCTCTCCCGGAAACGGAGGCAATGTCTCAGTACATACAAGAGAATCTGGCAAGAGGGTTCATCAGGAAGTCAGTGTCACCTGCTGGGGCAGGGTTCTTTTTCGTGCAGAAGAAGAATGGAGAACTACGTCCATGCATAGACTACAGGGGTCTTAATGCTATCACAGTTAAGAACAAGTACCCTTTGCCGTTGATATCTGAGCTTTTCGATAGGCTTCGGGGAGCTAGAGTGTTTACTAAACTAGATCTGCGGGGTGCTTATAACCTGATTCGCATCCGTGAGGGGGACGAGTGGAAAACGGCATTTAACACCAGAGATGGGCACTATGAGTATCTGGTGATGCCCTTCGGGCTCTGTAATGCACCTGCCGTTTTCCAAGACTTTGTCAACGACATCTTCCGGGATATGCTTTCCACCTCGGTTGTAGTCTATCTGGATGATATTCTCATCTTTTCTCCAGATATTGAATCCCACCGGAGAGATGTTGGCAGAGTCTTCGACCTCCTACGGGCAAACTCTCTTTATGCAAAGTTGGAGAAGTGTGTGTTTGAGCAGGAGTCCTTACCTTTCCTGGGCTATATCATCTCCGCCCAGGGATTGGCTATGGATCCTGCCAAACTACAGGCTGTGATGGACTGGCAAGAGCCCCATTCTCTTAAAGCGGTGCAGCGCTTTATGGGGTTCATAAACTATTACCGCCAGTTCATTCCCCACTTCTCAACTCTGGTAGCTCCCTTGGTAGCCCTCACCAAGAAGGGAGCGAATCCCAAATTGTGGTCGGAAGAGGTCTCCAAGGCCTTCACTTCTATTAAGTCCCACTTTGCTAGCGCTCCCATCTTACATTGTCCCGATGTGGATAAGCCATTCCTACTGGAGGTGGATGCCTCGTCCATTGGTGCTGGAGCAGTCCTCTACCAAAAGGATGCTCAAGGTCGGAAGCATCCATGCTTCTTCTTCTCCAAGACCTTCACGCCAGCGGAGAGGAACTACTCCATCGAGGACAGGGAGTTGCTAGCAATGAAGTTGGCCTTTTCGGAGTGGAGACACCTTCTGGAAGGTGCGCGGTTTCCCTTCCAAGTTTACACGGACCACAAAAATTTGGTCTATTTGCAGACAGCCCAGCGGCTAAATTCTCGCCAGGCCAGATTGTCCCTGTTCTTCTCCCGGTTCCACTTTTCCCTTCATTATCTCACCGGGGAGAAGAATATCCGTGCTGACGCTCTCTCTCGCTCCCTTATGTCAACTGAGGAGGAGGAAGAGGAGCCTCGGCTTATTGTCCCTTCCGAGAGCCTGAGAACCGTGGTGCCGGTTTCGCTAGAGTCTGTGCCTCCGGGCAAGACTTTTGTGCCCATTAATTTGCGACCGGAGGTTCTCTCTTGGGCTCATTCGTCCAGGGTGGGTGGACACTTTGGGACAAAGAGGACATCTGAGCTACTGGCGAGGACGTACTGGTGGCCGCATATGGTCCGGGATGTCAGGAATTATGTTCTGGCGTGTGTCTCCTGCGCCAAAAATAAATCTCCGCGTCAAAGGCCAGCTGGTTTGCTCTATCCCTTGCCAGTGGCAGATAGGCCCTGGGAGATGGTCGGGATGGACTTTGTTGTGGGTTTGCCCAAGTCTCGCGGCTGTACCATCATTTGGGTCATCACCGATCATTTCTCAAAAATGGTGCATTTGGTGCCGCTGCCGCGGTTACCTTCTGCACGGGCCTTGGCAGCGTTGTTCATTAGACATATCTTCCGCCTGCATGGTATGCCAGACAAAATTGTCAGTGACCGGGGTCCCCAGTTTGCATCTCGGTTCTGGAGAGAGCTCTGTCGTCTTCTCAGTATTGAGTTGAATCTCTCTTCCGCTTATCATCCCGAGACGAATGGGTTGGTAGAGAGGGCCAACCAGACCTTGGTCACATACCTGCGACATTTTGTTTCAGCCAGGCAGGATGACTGGGCATCCTTGCTATCATGGGCAGAGTTTGCACTGAACAACGCCGTAGCCGACTCCACTGGACAAACCCCATTCCTCCTCAACTATGGTCAGCATCCACGGGTACCTGTGCCTATGCCCGTGTCTTCCGCCGACTCCAGGGTGGCAGACTGGGCTGTGGAGGCACGGGATATTTGGGACCGCACTCAGGATGCCATTCGGGCCTCTAAGGAGAGAATGAGGTCCTCCGCCGATGCTCATCGGCGCCCCGCTCCGACCTTTGCTCCTGGCGACTTGGTGTTGCTCTCCGCCCGTAACATCAGGCTGCAAGTTGAGTCCACTAAATTTGCTCCTCGCTACTTGGGCCCATTCAAGGTCCTCGAGCAGGTTAATCCTGTGGTCTATCGTTTGGCCCTTCCGCCACGCCTGGGTATCACCGACACCTTTCATGTGTCCCTCTTGAATCCCGTGTTTATGTCCCGGTTTTCCGAGTCATCTGCTGGGACATCGGGTTCGTCTACGGACGATTATGAGGTGAACGCTATTTTGGGGTGCAAGGTGGTGCGTGGTAAAAAATTTTATTTGGTAGACTGGAAGGGTTATGGCCCCGAGGACAGGTCCTGGGAGCCTGTTGAGCACATTCGGGCTCCGCAGCTCATTGCTGCCTTCGAACGTAGCGAGGCCCAAGGAGGGGGGGGCCCTAGGGGGGGGTAATGTTAGGAGTCGAGTTTCCTCTGCTGCACAGGGGGAATCTCGATCCGTCTCCGCTGCGGTCTCCCATTCTCCTCCAGCCGCAGTGGAGTCTGCTCAGCAGGGACGTCGATCCCAGCGTCTCGCTCAGTCTGACTCTGTGCGAAGAGTTGCTGCTGCTGCTTCTCCAGTCTCTGCCATTAAAGTCAGTGCTGGTCAGCAGCGAGCGGACTTCTCTGGGACTAAGTCCTTGTCTGCACGTACTGAGCATGCCCAGGGTAAGATCTCCCGTTGGAGATCGAGGGTCATGTGCTCAGGCTCTGCAGCACATTCCATTGGTCCTCTTGGCAGGTCTTGGAAGGGCAAAAGTGCTGTAGCCACTTCCTGTGCTGCAACTATATAAACTGCGCATGACCGCACGGCCATGCGCTAGTATTGTCTTGTAAATATGTGTGTGTGTTGTGAGTGAAAGTCGCTCTTTAAATAACCCTCCCTATTGAATGTCTGTTCGCGGAAGGTGTATGTTTGCTATCTAGCGCCCGACTTATCCAACAGCACGAAACACACATTACAGCGTCCTCTTGCTGTGTCCGCCTGTACGGCGCCGTGCGCTTGCCTTGCGCTTTCCATACCCAAGCCAGTGTGGTTGGTGGCGTCCGTCAGTGCGGCATTGCTCGCACTCCTGTGCATTTATATATGCATACTTTGTTTCCTTACACACCCAGTTGTGGTGTAGTGCCAGCGAGGGTCTAATCGGACTTCAATCCCAGTTGGGGTTAAGTACCCTGACTACTCGCTCGCGCTTTAGGTGCGGTGCCGCGATCCTGTGACGCAGCAGGATTGCTCCCTTCACGCTGGGTGAGGTTGAACCCACATGTATATACTTTAGTGTACCGCCATATAGTCTGTATTTACTAGCAGCAGGTTTTCACCTGCACGGTGGACCCCGGACTGCGAACGCATCTATATCACCTTTCTTGGTGCGTTCCGCCAGTCCTAACAGAAGGCAACTTAGGCAAAGGTACCAGATGGACCATTTTAGAGAACCGGTCACAAACAACCCAGATAACAGACATCTTCTGGGAAACAGGAAGATCCGAAATAAAATCCATGGAAATATGCGTCCAGGGCCTTTCAGGGACCGGCAAAGGCAAAAGCAACCCACTAGCGCGGGAACTGCAAGACTTGGCCCGGGCGCAAGTCCCACAGGACTGCACAAAAGCACGCACATCGCGCGACAAGGAAGGCCACCAAAAGGACCTAGCAACCAAATCTCTGGTACCAAAAATCCCAGGATGACCAGCCAACACTGAATAATGAACCTCAGAAATAACCTTCCTTGTCCATCTATCAGGAACAAACAGCTTTCCCACTGACTGACTGATAAGTCAGGCTTATCAGCATGAAATTCCTGAAGCACCCGCCGCAAATCAGGGGAGATAGCAGAAAGAATCACCCCCTCCTTAAGAATGCCAACCGGCTCAAGGACTCCAGGAGAATCAGGCGAAAAACTCCTAGAGAGGGCATCAGCCTTAACATTCTTAGATCCCGGAAGATACGAGACCACAAAATCAAAACGGGAGAAAAACAGGGACCATCGAGCCTGTCTAGGATTCAGCCGCTTGGCCGACTAGAGGTAAATCAGATTCTTATGATCGGTCAGGACCACAATGCGGTGTTTAGCTCCCTCAAGCCAATGTCGCCACTCATCAAACGCCCACTTCATAGCCAACAACTCCCGATTGCCGACATCATAATTGCGTACTGCAGGCGAAAACTTTCTGGAAAAAAAGCACACGGTTTAATCAAAGAACCATCAGACTCCCTCTGAGACAAAACGGCCCCTGCCCCAATCTCAGAAGCGTCGACCTCAACCTGAAAAGGAAGAGAAACATCCGGCTGACGCAACACAGGGGCAGAAGTAAACCGGCGTTTAAGCTCCTGAAAGGCCTCAACAGCCTCAGAGGACCAATTCGTCACATCAGCGCCTTTCTTCGTCAAATCAGTAAGGGGCTTAACCACACTGGAAAAGTTGGCAATGAAACGGCGATAGAAATTAGCAAAGCCCAAAATTTTTTGAAGGCCCTTCACAGATGTGGGTTGGATCCAGTCATGAATAGCTTGGACCTTAACAGGATCCATTTCTATAGACGAGGGAGAAAAAATAAAACCCAAAACAGAGACCTTCTGAACTCCGAATAGGCACTTAGACCCCTTCACAAACAAAGCATTATCACGAAGGATCTGGAACACCATCCTGACCTGCTTCACATGAGACTCCCAATCATCAGAAAAAATCAAAATATCATTCAAATATACGACCATGAATTTATCAAGATAATTGCGGAAAATATCATGCATGAAAGACTGGAACACAGATGGAGCATTAGAGAGCCCAAATGGCATCACAAGGTATTCAAAATGGCCTTCGGGCGTATTAAATGCAGTTTTCCATTCGTCACCCTGTTTAATATGAACAAGATTATATGCCCCTCGGAGGTCAATCTTAGTAAACCAACTAGCCCCCTTAATCTGAGCAAACAAATCAGTAAGCAAAGGCAAGGGGTATTGGAATTTGACCGTGATCTTATTAAGAAGACGATAATCAATACAGGGTCTCAAGGAGCCATCCTTCTTAGCAACAAAAAAGAAACCTGCTCCCAATGGTGACGAAGAGGGCCGAATATGCCCCTTCCCCAAAGACTCCTTAACATAACTCCGCATGGCGGCATGCTCTGGCACAGACAGATTGAAAAGTCGGCCCGTAGGGAACTTGCAACCAGGAATCAAGTTAATAGCACAATCACAGTCCCTGTGCGGAGGAAGGGAACCGGACTTGGGCTCATCAAATACATCCTGGAAATCCGACAAAAACTCAGGGACCTCAGAAGAGGGGGAAGAGGAAATTGACATCAAAGGAACGTCACTATGTACCCCTTGACAACCCCAACTAGTCACCGACATAGTTTTCCAATCCAGCACCGGATTATGTTCCTGTAACCATGGAAAACCCAGTACAACAACATCATGCAGGTTATGCAACACCAGAAAACGGCAATCTTCCTGATGTGCTGGAGCCATGTACATAGTCATCTGTGTCCAGTACTGAGATTTTTCCTTGGCCAAGGGTGTAGCATCAATACCCCTCAAAGGAATAGGGCTCTGCAAAGGCTGCAAGGAAAAACCACAGCGCCTGGCGATTTCTAAGTCCATTAAGTTCAGGGCAGCGCCTGAATCCACAAATGCCATGACAGAAAAGGACGACAATGAGCAAATCAGGGTCACAGATAAGAGAAATTTAGGCTGTATAGCACTAATGGTAACAGACCTAGCGACTCTCTTAGTACGCTTAGGGCAATCAGAGATAACATGAGCAGAATCACCACAGTAAAAACACAGCCTATTCTGACGTCTGAATTCCTACCGTTCTGTTCTAGTCAAAATCCTATCACATTGCATAGGTTCTGGACTCTGCTCAGAGGATACTGCCATATGGTGCACAGCTTTGCGCTAGCGCAGACGCTGATCGATCTGAATGGCTAGAGACATAGATTCGCTCAATCCGGCAGGCGTAGGAAAGCCCACCATAACATCTTTAAGGGCTTCAGAAAGACCTTTTCTGAAAATAGCAGCCAGAGCCTCTTCATTCCATTTAGTGAGCACAGACCATTTTCTAAATTTCTGGCAGTATAACTCTGCCGCTTCCTGACCTTGACACAAGGCCAACAGGGTTTTTTCTGCATGATCCACAGAATTAGGTTCGTCATACAATAATCCGAGCGCTTGAAAAAATGCATCAACATTCAATAATGATGGATCCTGTTGTGAATTCTGTTGTCGGGCTCCCTCCTGTGGTCGTGAATGGTACTTCGACTGGTTCTGTCCATAGACTTCCTCTGGTGGCTGTGGGTGTTTCTGAGTTTCCTTCCACAGGTGACGAGGCTAAGTCGTTAGTGGGCTGCTCTATTTAACTCCACTTAGATCTTTGCCCCATGCCAGCTGTCAATGTTGTACTATTGGTCTAGTTCGCTCCTGGATCGTTCTGTTACCTGTTACTCCAGCAGAAGCTAAGTTCCTCTTTGTTATTTTCCTGTTTGCTATTTTTTCTGTCCAGCTTGCTATTGTGAATATTTCCTTGCTTGCCGGAAGCTCTGGGACGCAGAGGGGCGCCTCCGCACCGTGAGTCGGTGCGGAAGGTTTTTTTTCCCTGCACTCTCTGCGTGGCTTTTTGTAGGTTTTTGTGCTGACCGCAAAGTGACCTTTTCTATCCTCTGTCTGTCCAGTAAGTCGGGCCTCTCTTTGCTGAATCTATTTCATCTCTATGTTTGTGATTTCATCTTAACTCACAGTCATTATATGTGGGGGGCTGCCTTTTCCTTTGGGGAATTTCTCTGAGGCAAGGTAGGCTTTATTTTCCTTTCTTAGGGCTAGCTAGTTCTGATGCTGTGTCGAGTTGCATAGGGAGCGTTAGGAGCAATCCACGGCTATTTCTAGTGTGTGTGATAGGATTAGGGATTGCGGTCAGCAGAGTTTCCACTTCCCAGAGCTTGTCCCGTGTTTTTGTAGCTATCAGATCTTTCCGGGTGCTCTTGATCATCAGGTTCATTATTGTCCTAACCACCAGGTCATAACAGTACAGCTGGCCCAAAATATTAATGCATCTCAATAGAGGGATAAGAGAAGTTCTGAGACCATTTTTTTTTCTTCTTTGCAGTGTGTTTTGTCTCTCTTTTCCCCTTTACCTCTGGGTGGTTCAGGACATAGGTGTAAACATGAACATTCAAGGTCTGTCATCTTGGATGGATAATCTCACTACAAGGGTACAAAATATTCAAGATTTTGTGGTTCAGAATCCGATGTCAGAGCCTAGGATTCCTATTCCTGATTTGTTTTTTGGTGATAGATCTAAGTTCTTGAATTTCAAAAATAATTGTAAATTGTTTCTTGCCTTGAAACCTCGCTCCTCAGGTGACCCTGTTCAACAAGTAAGGATCATTATTTCTTTGTTGCGTGGTGACCCTCAAGACTGGGCATTTTCCCTTGCGCCAGGAGATCTGGCATTGCGTGATGTTGATGCGTTTTTCCTGGCGCTTGGATTGCTTTATGACGAACCTAATTCAGTGGATCAGGCAGAGAAAATCTTGCTGGCTCTGTGTCAGGGTCAGGATGAAGCGGAGATATATTGTCAGAAGTTTAGAAAGTGGTCTGTGCTCACTCAGTGGAATGAATGTGCCCTGGCAGCAATCTTCAGAAAGGGTCTCTCTGAAGCCCTTAAGGATGTCATGGTGGGATTTCCCATGCCTGCTGGTCTGAATGAGTCTATGTCTTTGGCCATTCAGATCGATCGACGCTTGCGTGAGCGTAAAGCTGTGCACCATTTGGCGGTACTATCTGAGCATGGGCCTGAGCCTGTGCAATTTATAGAACCTTGACCAGAGCTGAACGGCAAGAACACAGACGTCGGAATGGGCTATGTTTTTACGGTGGTGATTCCACTCATGCTATCTCCGATTGTCCTAAGCGCAATAAGGGGTTCGCTAGGTCTGCCACCATTGGTACGGTACAGTCTAAATTTCTATTGTCCGTTACTCTGATTTGCTCTTTGTCATCCTATTCTGTTATGGCATTTGTGGATTCAGGAACTGCCCTGAATTTGATGGACTTGGAGTATGCTAGGCACTGTGGTTTTTTCTTGGAGCCCTTGCAGTATCCTATTCCATTGAGAGGAATTGATGCTACGCCTTTGGCCAAGAATAAGCCTCAGTACTGGACCCAATTGACCATGTGCATGGCTCCTGCACATCAGGAGGATATCCGCTTTTTGGTGTTGCATAATCTGCATGATGTGGTCGTTTTGGGGTTGCCATGGCTACAGGTTCATAATCCAGTATTGGACTGGAAATCTATGTCTGTGTCCAGCTGGGGTTGTCAGGGGGTACATGGTGATGTTCCATTTTTGTCAATTTCATCTTCCACTCCTTCTGAAGTTCCAGAGTTTTTGTCGGATTATCGGGATGTATTTGATGAGCCCAAAGCCAGTGCCCTACCTCCTCATAGGGATTGCGATTGTGCAATTAATTTGATTCCTGGTAGTAAGTTTCCTAAAGGCCGATTGTTCAATTTATCTGTGCCAGAACACGCCGCTATGCGGAGTTATATAAAGGAATCTTTGGAGAAAGGCCATATTCGCCCGTCGTCATCACCGTTAGGAGCAGGTTTCTTTTTTGTGGCCAAGAAGGATGGTTCTTTGAGACCTTGTATTGATTACCGCCTTCTTAATAAAATTACAGTCAAATTTCAGTATCCTTTGCCGTTGCTGTCTGATTTGTTTGCTCGTATTAAAGGGGCTAGTTGGTTCACCAAGATAGATCTTCGAGGGGCGTATAATCTTGTGCGTATTAAACAAGGCGATGAATGGAAAACAGCATTTAATACGCCCGAGGGCCATTTTGAGTACCTGGTTATGGCATTCGGGCTTTCCAATGCTCGATCAGTATTTCAGTTCTTTATGCATGACATCTTCCGAGAGTACCTGGATAAATTCCTGATTGTGTATTTGGATGATATTTTGGTCTTTTCGGATGATTGGGAGTCTCATGTGAAGCAGGTCAGAATGGTGTTCCAGGTCCTTCGTGCGAATTCCTTGTTTGTGAAGGGGTCAAAGTGTCTCTTTGGAGTTCAGAAGGTTTCATTTTTGGGGTTCATTTTTTCCCCTTCTACTATCGAGATGGACCCTGTTAAAGTCCAGACCATTTACGATTGGACTCAGCCGACATCTGTGAAGAGCCTGCAAAAGTTCCTGGGCTTTGCTAATTTGTATCGGCACTTCATCGCTAATTTTTCTAGTGTTGCTAAACCGTTGACTGATTTGACCAAAAAGGGTGCTGGTGTGGTCAATTGGTCTTCTGCAGCTGTAGAGGCTTTTCAGGAGTTGAAGCGTCGTTTTTCTTCTGCCCCTGTGTTGTGCCAGCCAGATGTTTCGCTCCCGTTTCAGGTTGAGGTTGATGCTTCTGAGATTGGAGCAGGGGCTGTTTTGTCGCAAAGAAGTTCTGATGGCTCGGTGATGAAGCCATGTTCTTTCTTTTCTAGAAAGTTTTCACCTGCTGAGCGCAATTATGATGTTGGTAATCGAGAGTTGTTGGCCATGAAGTGGGCATTCGAGGAGTGGCGTCATTGGCTTGAAGGAGCCAAGCATCGTGTGGTGGTCTTGACAGATCACAAGAATTTGACTTATCTTAAGTCTGCCAAACGGTTGAATCCGAGACAGGCTCGATGGTCGTTATTCTTCTCCCGTTTTGATTTTGTGGTTTCGTATTTTCCAGGCTCTAAGAATGTGAAGGCTGATGCCCTGTCAAGGAGTTTTGTGCCTGACTCTCCGGGTTTTCCTGAGCCGGCGGGTATTCTCAAAGAGGGGGTAATTTTGTCTGCCATCTCCTCTGATTTGCGGCGGGTGCTGCAAAAATTTCAGGCTGATAGACCTGACCGTTGCCCAGCGGAGAGACTGTTTGTCCCTGATAGATGGACTAGTAGAGTTATCTCTGAGATTCATTGTTCAGTGTTGGCTGGGCATCCTGGAATCTTTGGTACCAGAGATTTGGTGGCTAGATCCTTTTGGTGGCCGTCTTTGTCACGGGATGTGCGTTCTTTTGTGCAGTCCTGTGGGACTTGTGCTCGGGCTAAGCCCTGCTGTTCTCGTGCCAGTGGGTTGCTTTTGCCCTTGCCGGTCCCGAAGAGGCCCTGGACGCATATTTCTATGGATTTTATTTCGGATCTTCCCGTCTCTCAAAAGATGTCGGTCATTTGGGTGGTTTGTGATCGCTTTTCTAAGATGGTCCATTTGGTACCCTTGTCTAAATTGCCTTCCTCCTCTGATTTGGTGCCATTGTTTTTTCAGCATGTGGTTCGTTTGCATGGTATCCCGGAGAACATCGTTTCGGACAGAGGTTCCCAGTTTGTTTCGAGGTTTTGGCTATCCTTTTGTGCTAGGATGGGCATTGATTTGTCTTTTTCCTCGGCTTTCCATCCTCAGACAAATGGCCAAACCGAACGAACTAATCAGACTTTGGAAACATATCTGAGATGCTTTGTTTCTGCTGATCAGGATGATTGGGTGTCCTTTTTGCCATTGGCTGAGTTCGCCCTTAATAATCGGGCCAGCTCGGCCACTTTGGTTTCGCCGTTTTTCTGCAATTCTGGTTTCCATCCTCGTTTCTCTTCAGGGCAGGTTGAGTCTTCGGACTGTCCTGGTGTAGATACTGTGGTGGATAGGTTGCAGCAGATTTGGACTCATGTGGTGGACAATTTGACATTGTCCCAGGAGAAGGCTCAACGTTTCGCTAACCGCCGGCGCTGTTTGGGTCCCCGACTTTGTGTTGGGGATTTGGTTTGGTTGTCGTCTCGTTATGTTCCTATGAAGGTTTCCTCTCCTAAGTTTAAGCCTCGTTTCATTGGTCCGTATAAGATTTCTGAGGTTATCAATCCTGTCTCATTTCGTTTGGCCCTTCCAGCTTCTTTTGCCATCCATAATGTGTTCCATAGGTCGTTATTGCGGAGATACGTGGCGCCTGTGGTTCCATCCGTTGATCCTCCTGCCCCGGTGTTGGTTGAGGGGGAGTTGGAGTATGTGGTGGAGAAGATTTTGGATTCTCGTATTTTGAGACGGAAACTCCAGTACCTGGTCAAGTGGAAGGGTTCTGGTCAGGAAGATAATTCCTGGGTTTTTGCCTCTGATGTTCATGCTGCCGATCTGGTTCGTGTATTTCATTTGGCTCATCCTGGTTGGCCTGGGGGCTTTGGTGAGGGTTCGGTGACCCCTCCTCAAGGGGGGGTACTGTTGTGAATTCTGTTGTCAGGCTCCCTCCTGTGGTCGTGAATGGTACTTCGGGTGGTTCGGTCCATGGACTTCCTCTGGTGGCTGTGGGTGTTTCTGAGTTTCCTTCCACAGGTGACGAGGCTAAGTCGTTAGTGGGCTGCTCTATTTAACTCCACTTAGATCTTTGCCCCATGCCAGCTGTCAATGTTGAACTATTGGTCTAGTTCGCTCCTGGATCATTCTGTTACCTGTTACTCCAGCAGAAGCTAAGTTCCTCTTTGCTATTTTCCTGTTTGCTATTTTTTCTGTCCAGCTTGCTATTGTGAATATTTCCTTGCTTGCCGGAAGCTCTGGGACGCAGAGGGGCGCCTCCGCACCGTGAGTCGGTGCGGAAGGTTTTTTTTTCCTGCACTCTCTGCGTGGCTTTTTGTAGGTTTTTGTGCTGACCGCAAAGTGACCTTTTCTATCCTCTGTCTGTCCAGTAAGTCGGGCCTCTCTTTGCTGAATCTATTTCATCTCTATGTTTGCGATTTCATCTTAACTCACAGTCATTATTAGGGTTGAGCGACCTTTACTTTTATAGGATCGGGTCGGGTTTCACGAAACCCGACTTTTTCAAAAGTCGGGTCGAGTGAAATCGGCCGATCCTATAAAAAAGTCGGGGTCGGGGTCGGCCGAAACTCGAAACCCATTGCAGTGCATTGGGTTTCCAATGGTTCCCAGGGTCTGAAGGAGAGGAAACTCTCCTTCAGGCCCTGCGATCCATATTTAAGTGTAAAATAATGAATAAAAATAAAAAATATCACAATACTTACCCTCTGACGCGCCCTGGTACTAACCGGGAACCTTCCTTCCTTCGAATCAGCGCCTTCAGGACCTCGCGGTGACGTCGCAGCTTGTGATTGGATGCGCGACCGCCCATGTGACCGCCGCGCGACCAATCAGAAGCCGTGACGTCACCGCGACGTCACCGAAGGTCCTGGAAGCGCTGATTCTTAGGAAGGAAGGCTGCCGGAAAGAAGCAGGGCACGTCCGAGGGTGAGTATATTCCTAATAGGTATATACTCACCCTCAGACGCGCCCTGCTTCTTTCCGGCAGCCTTCCTTCCTAAGAATCAGCGCTTCCAGGACCTTCGGTGACGTCGCGGTGACGTCACGGCTTCTGATTGGTCGCGCGGCGGTCACATGGGCGGTCGCGCGACCAATCACAAGCCGCGACGTCACCGCGACGTCGCCGAAGGTCCTGAAAGCGCTGATTCGAAGGAAGGAAGGTTCCCGGTTAGTACCAGGGCGCGTCAGAGGGTAAGTATTGCGATATTTTTTATTTTTATTCTTTATTTTACACTTAAATCTGAATTCCGATACCAATTCCCGATATCTTAAACATATCGGGAATCGGTATCGGAATTCCGATTCCAGATTCAGAAGATCGCCGACTTCATGGCCAACCCCACACAGGGGTCGGGTCGGGTTTCATGAAACCCGACTTTGCCAAAAGTCGGCGACTTCTGAAAGTGGACGACCCGTTTCGCTCAACCCTAGTCATTATATGTGGGGGGCTGCTTTTTCCTTTGGGGAATTTCTCTGAGGCAAGGTAGGCTTTATTTTCCTTTCTTAGGGCTAGCTAGTTCTGAGGCTGTGTCGAGTTGCATAGGGAGCGTTAGGAGCAATCCACGGCTATTTCTAGAGTGTGTGATAGGATTAGGGATTGCGGTCAGCAGAGTTTCCACTTCCCAGAGCTTGTCCCGTGTTTTTGTAGCTATCAGATCTTTCCGGGTGCTCTTGATCATCAGGTTCATTATTGTCCTAACCACCAGGTCATAACAGGATCCCCTGTTGCAAGAGAAAAAGCCCAGTCTTGAGGGTCACCATGCAGCAAGGATATGATGATTTTTACTTGCTGAATGGGATCACCAGAAGAACGGGGTTTCCAAGCAAAAAACAATCTGCAGTTATTTTTAAAGTTCAAAAACTTGGATATGTCCCCAAAAAACAAATCATGAGTAGGAATTCTAGGCTCTAAAGCCGGAGTCTGGACAACATAGTCCTGGATACTCTGTACTCTTGCAGCAAGTTGATCCACATGAGAAAACAAACCCTGAACATCCATGCCAAAGCATATATCCTGAACCACCCAGATATCAAGAGGAAAAAAAAGACAAACCAGAGCACAGAAAAAAAATGGTTCAGAACTTTCTTTTCCTTCTTTTGAGATGCATTTAATTCATTTTTGGCCACTTGTACTGTTATGATGCGGTGGTCTAGGAGCAACATGGAACGAGCTCTGAAGGAAGTGGTAACTGTACTGACCGCAGTCCCTAAGCTCAACACAACACTAGAAGTAGCCGTGGAATGCTCCTAACTCTCCCTAGGCATCTCGTCACAGCCTAAGAGCTAACTACCCCTAAAGACAGAAGCAGGAAAACTATCTTGCCTCAGAGAAAATCCCCAAAGGATAGATTAGCCCCCCACAAATAATGACTGTGAGTGGAGAGGAAAAAGACATACACAGAATGAAACCAGGATGAGCACAGGAGGCCAGTCTAGCTTGATAGGACAGGATGGAATACTGTGCGGTCAGTATAAAACACTACAAAAATCCACGCAGTTTACAAAAAAAAAATCTCCACACCTGACTAAAGGTGTGGAGGGTAAATCTGCTTCCCAGAGCTTCCAGCAAGACAGAATTAATTCATACTGATAACGCTGGACAAACATAGAAAGCACTGAACGGATAAGTCCACAATCTGTGAACAGAAAAGCGCAAGCAAAAACTTAGCTTTGCTGAACTGGTCAGGATAACAGGGAAATCCAAAGAGATGTGAATCCAACCAGGAACCATTTACAAGTGGCACTGGCTGAAGGAACAGCCAGGCCAAAATAGCCGAGCAGAAGAGACGATAAGTGGAGGCAGCTGATGACAGCTAACTCCAAGGAGCAGCCATATCACTTGAAACCACAAGAGGGAGCCCAAGAGCAGAACTCACAAAAGTGCCACTTACAACCACCGGAGGGAGCCCAAAAGCGGAATTGACAACAGGGTTCCTGAGGAGGAAGTGATGGCTGAGACAGCAGAGCTAGTGCCAGGGAACAGGAAGGGAAGCGGAAAGGCATGGTACAACAATTGCCAGAAAAGGTATACGGGGTTCTTTAAGGGCATTATTTGTAGGCATTTATGGAAAAAACAATAACTGATTGGAAAAATAGACAACTTATTTAATATAAATAATTTGGGAAAATGGGTTGTAAGTAGGGATGGGCGGACTGGTGGAAGTTCGGGTTCGTTATCTGACCCAAACTTTAAAAAAGTTTGGAACAGAAAAGTACATGAACTTCTATAAAAAGAAAAAAAATCTCTCTCTCTCTCTCTCTGTCTCTATGTCTCTCTCTTGTATTGAAAATCAGTGGTAAACCATACAAATAGACACACTTTGGTGTAACATACATCAGTTATTATTATAATTATTATTATTACTAGGGTTGAGCGAAACGGGTCGGCCATTTTCAGAAGTCGCCGACTTTTGGCAAAGTCGGGTTTCATGAAACCCGACCCCTGTGTGGGGTCGGCCATGAAGTCGGCGATCTTCTGAATCTGGTATTGGAATTCCGATCCCGAGTTCCGATATGTTTGCAATATCGGAAATCAGTATCGGAATCCATATTTAAGTGTAAAATAAAGAATTAAAATAAAAAATATCGCTATACTTACCCTCTGACGCGCCCTGGTACTAACCGGCAGCCTTTCTTCCTTCGTATCAGCGCTTGCAGGACCTTGCGGTGACGTCGCGGCTTGTGATTGGTCGCGCGACCGCCCATGTGACCGCTCACGCGACCAATCACAAGCCGCGACGTCACCGCAAGGTCCTGCAAGCGCTGATTCTTAGGAAGGAAGGCTGCCGGAAAGAAGCAGGGCGCGTCCGAGGGTGAGTATATACCTAATAGGAATATACTCACCCTCGGACGTGCCCTGCTTAAGTAAAAGTCGCTCAACCCTAATTATTACTATTATTATTATTATTTTACTCCTTATAAATGTATTATATTTGTTCAATAATGCATTATTTATGCTATGAGTGTAAATATACATTTTCAATTATATTTATTTATGATTGGTCTCATTCTATACATATTTCGGGACATTGATTTTTTATTAATAATTGTTAAAGAACCCAGCAAGTTGTATAAAGAACAATAATGCTTTCAAAAACTACTGCAAGTGCATGCATCAAAATTCCTACTTTGTGAGGAGGAAATAACCAAACAATTTAGATGGATATTGAAAGGAACATGGTGACAGGACCAAGGGATGTATGAAAAAAACAACTGCAAAAATCCATTTTGCTGTAGGGTATGCCCGAAGAAACACACAGATGATGTAAAAGACTTGGTCAGATGCAAAAAAGCATGTCAAATATTAAAAGCATTAGTGAGTTGTTATGCCTCAAAGATAATTTCTTCTGAGTTTATTTATTATGGCACAGATCAACATTTTCAACCTTATAGGGCATTGAATGCTAAAATCTGAATTGATCTAATATGAATTTAACCCAGTAAATACCCTGCATAGCATAGAGCGTGTGTGTGTCGGTATATATTTGTAGATGGCAAGAGATAAATGTCCTATATAATATAAACATACACTATCTAACAGTGAGGTCAACACTACGGTTTATCATTTTTTTGGAATTCTGTTTCATTAACATGAATAGCTATTATAATTTTTAACGTTTAGAAGTGGCAAACCTTTGAAACAAATTTAAATATAAGCAAAACAATAAACCAATGAAAATAAATCTGTGAAAATGTGTATAGCCTTGAAGAATTCTATTATCCAACATAATCTCCAGGATTATATCAAGCTACGTATGTCAAAAAATTAACTTAACAATTTTTAAATCTCACGTAACTTAATTTGTGTCATCTGTGTATTTCTAATATCCCCATAAAATGATCCTCAGTCTACAATTTTCCAATTCTTTTTCACATTTAGAGGTTTTTAGTGACCTGAGAGAAACACTACTTCTATACATAAAACACTGAGGCCATACCGTTTTAAAAACAGCAATAACCCACAAGGGGCACAATGATGCAATCAAGATAAATCACTAGCAGCATAGATCCAATATATACCAATAAGAGAGAGAGAGCGGTGCTGTGCCTAGAAAAACACTTCTCTTTCACTAATCTGGCTCGCCCTTGTATCCTATTATCTCCTTCTCTGCCTCTGCTTCACTTACACCTTCCCAGTGAGGTGCCCCCCCTCACCTCGTCATTGGGGTCGCTCCCCCCACAATATGTGGCGACCGCAGATTACTACGCACCTGCCCTATAAAACGACACCGGACGTATAAGACGATACCCGACTTTTGAGAAGATTTTCAAGGGTTAAAAAGTAGTCTCATACACCAGAAAATACAGTAATTATAAAGTACATTTTAATAGATAATTTTAAAACTGAAGCTAAACCAACAAATAGCCATCTAAACAGACACAAAACAAGTATATAAAGTGTAAAAGTGAGCCACTGCAATAACAAAAATGGTACGGCCTCAAAACTTGTAGTCTTGTGAAGAGGCCGTCCATACATTCAAGAGGAGACATGCTGTGCCTCAAGCTTGTCTCCTATCCTGACAAGGACAGCACCCAAGTGTGGTCTATCTCTCTAGTAACGTCCCTATATAAAACGTCCCTCATGACTCCTCAGGGGGGATTGGTGTTCATGTAGACCAAAAATAGATAAAAAAACAGGGTCCCAAGTTAAGATTTCCTAGGAAACTTAGAGGGTTACTTGTTCATCATGTGCCCTTGTTTGCTGACAGAGTGGTGTGCAGCAGTTAAATAAAAAAGATACATCTTTTTTGGACACATTCCTAGGTAACCTTAACTTGGACCCTGTTTTTTATCTATTTTTTGGTCCACATATACATATACCCCTGAGGAGTCCTTCATCACTGGTGGATGAAACTCATAGTGAGGGTTTGTATAGGGACATTACTAGCAGGATAGACCACACTTGGGTAATGTCCGTGTCAGGAAGGGAGACATGCTCGCGGGATGATAGGGAAATTAGGGTGCCCTTATATCCATGCCCCCTCCTGAATGTATGGATGGCCTCTTCACAAATTTTTTTTAGGATCCATATAGACCTATAGTTTATTGTTGATCACTATCACCCCGAAAAAATGTCACAAAAACATTAATTATGCAAATGCCAGATCAACTACAGTGTAAATACAATTCAGAAAACCTTATTCTCTACAGTATACTATCCGGCAGCTGTGGCACATTAGAAAATCCCTTACACTGCTATTTTTTGTATTTTGCTGTCGTATGCTATTTGAAAAGTCTTTCGCTTACACGTCGCTCTTTTTTCCCATCATAGTTGTTGCAGGTGTGTTTCTTGCCTGCTATTTTTCCTTTCATCTAATCCTATTGATAGCATCTACCTCTTTACTTACAATTACAGATGTCTATAATGGCAATAATCACATAGCACATACATACACCATTGCCTCCTTCATAAACTAGGGTATTATGTTTGAGCAATTTTCCTTATTTCTGACTATTATAGACATAAAGCGCTATAAGAGATGTGCACTTTAGAGTTTGAGAAAGTAAATGTAGAGTTTAATAAAGTTAATTGTAATTACAGGACTTATACAATAAAGTGTATCCTTATGATTCACACGTGAAAGTTCCAGGTTTTTGGCTATTAGAGAGATATTTGTATGGTATAAGGATTAGGGTAATACAGGTCTTTATCAATAGTATTGGCTAAAGAAAATTGAAGGCTACTCCAAAGAAGACCTGCCCTTACAGAAATCAAAAGGATTATCTTATACAGACAACACATTTTTACATTTTAGTTGGCGTGTTCAAGGTCTGGTTTTAGAAGCTGTGTAAGGCAATGTTATTATTATTTATAATTATTGCGCCATTTATTCCATGGCGCTTTACATGTGAAAAGGGATATACATAATAAAACCGAGTAGAGTAATCTTAAACAATACAAGTCATCAACTGGTACAGGAGGAGAGAGGACCCTGCCCGTGGGGTGGTGACAGTCTACAAGGGATGGGTGAGGATACAATAGGCGAGGGCAGAGCTGGTCGAGCAGCGGTATGATGGAACAAGGGTTACTGCAGGTTGTAGGGCTTGTCGGGAGAATTGGGCCTTCAGGTTCCTTTATGCATTTTGCAGCGATTTTCCAAATATAAATCTCCACGATTTTACAATGTCTTGCCTAAAAATTCAATGTGTAACCACTGTCCTTCTAGTAATATTTGGCAGTGTCAAATTGGCCATAATAACTCTGCTCTGGGTTATAGAGGGGAATACCAAGCAAAAGCCCACCACCTCACCCTCTTCCTCCATAATATCATTTTAGCCTGGAAAGGGGTTCCTTTCATGAGAAATTCCCTTAACTTACAGTTACTAATCAAATCTAGTGCTGATACGTATAGACATTTCTTATTCTTATGCACATCATGCTGACATCCATATAGAGTAAAAGATGAATATCTTTACAATAACCTCTATTTAAAAGAGCTAGCCAAGCAATATTAATTTAATATCTATCTATGTACATCCCCGCAAGACAAATGGGTTGTATTTGCGGCTATGATGCATGAAAAGGCAAGAAAGGTCAATGCATTCTGAGAAACTAAGATCGGAACGCTACAGCTGTGAAGCACAAACATTTACTTTAGTTGCAGCAACGCTTTTTTTTCCATAGCGGTGCTGTAATTGTGCTCAGTGAGACCTTGTTAACATCCCAGAAGGAGATAGTTAAACAGAGGCACTGCTGGTGGCTGACAACAGATTGCCTCCCCCGAAGGGTTGAAAAGTCTCTGTAGATTCATGGAGTTTGGAATATTGCCAAGATACAAGCCCCATGTCAGGGCTGACAAGAAAACATAAAGAGCACAGATTAATTTTTCACAAGCATTACCTCTGTATACCATAATTTCTTGGCAGAAATCCTGCTGGAATGCTACCAGTTACAAATCTACGAGAGCTCACATTACTAAACAAAAACATTCATATTTCTGTGAGTCTTCACGCATAACATACAATGGTGGGAGATTTTCTTACCATAAATAAAACTTACAAAAAACACACACCTTCTCAAACTGGTTCTTGGAGATCACATAAAGAAAAGCTTAAATAATTTCCTAATACCACGTCTCATTCCTAAAAACTGACCTAAGGGACCAAAGTTGCTTTGTGCAGACGAAGGGGTGAAGTGAATTGTTTACATAAATCTCCCATATCGAATTATACATACTGTAGACATGGCTTACCGAATCGGGGACCTACTATTGTAAGCAATCCATCTTATACTCTAGCATTCGCGTACTTCGGGCAGCATGCATGATTATAATTGGTGGAGAAAAGAAAAAGGGTAAAATACAGCAGAATTCTATTTCAATATAATCAAGTCGTGACAAACATGTCTAGTGCCAGATTTATTATTTGTTTCAGACATCTTTTTGTGCCACACAGCATGAAAATGTGTCTAGAAAAGGTAATGTGGCAAACAAAAAAGTACAATAGCTTAAAATGCACTAAATTATACCAACATTTTTATGTAAGACATACTGAAAGGAAAATTAGATCAGATTAGATGGGGACAATGCTGATAATGTCTATAAAGAGCACTGGAATCCATGGTGCTATGTAAGTGAGTAAAATAATTAAATAAAAAGTAAGAAATTTGCCTAAATCACCTATCACCTTATACCCGGCTTTCAGCGCTGCTCCATATGGCTTCTGAGACATGTGACACCTGTTCTAACTTGCCAGTTCACACTGGGCTTAATATGTGATAAGGAAGTTACTTTTATAATGTAAGCCCGTGGAGCCTGGTTCTGGAGATCCATAGACTTACTTTATAAAAGCCACTTCCAGCTCACACGTAGAGCACTGTGGGAGACGGACAGTTGAAATAGAAGTTACATGAGTGAAGAGAGGACTGGAGTGATGCTGGAAAACAGGGAAGTTGGCGATTGATAAACACTAAAATCCCACATACTAGATATCACTGAATGAAATATTCCAGTTGTAAATCTTTATTCATTACATAGTGGAATGTGTTGAGAATAGGGTTGAGCGACCTTTACTTTTATAGGATCGGGTCGGGTTTCACGAAACCCGACTTTTTCAAAAGTCGGGTCGAGTGAAATCGGCCGATCCTATAAAAAAGTCGGGGTCGGGGTCGGCCGAAACCTGAAACCCAATGCAGTGCATTGGGTTTCCATGGTTCCCAGGGTCTGAAGGAGCGGAAACTCTCCTTCAGGCCCTGCGATCCATATTTTAGTGTAAAATAAAGAATTAAAATAAAAAATATCGCAATACTTACCCTCTGACGCACCCTGGTACTAACCGGGAACCTTCCTTCCTTAGAATCAGCCTTCCAGGACCTTGCGGTGACGTCGCGGTGACGTCGCGGCTTGTGATTGGCCGCGCGGCCGCCCATGTGACCGCTCGCGCGACCAATCACAAGCCGCGACGTCACTGCGACGTCACCGAAGGTCCTGGAAGGGCTGATTCTTAGGAAGGAAGGCTGCCGGAAAGAAGCAGGGCGCGTCCGAGGGTGAGTATATTCCAATTAGGTATATACTCACCCTCGGACGCGCCCTGCTTCTTTCCGGCAGCCTTCCTTCCTAAGAATCAGCCCTTCCAGGACCTTCGGTGACGTCGCGGCTTGTGATTGGTCGCGCGAGCGGTCACATGGGCGGCCGCGCGGCCAATAACAAGCCGCGACGTCACCGCGACGTCACCGCAAGGTCCTGGAAGGCTGATTCTAAGGAAGGAAGGTTCCCGGTTAGTGCCAGGGCGCGTCAGAGGGTAAGTATTGCGATATTTTTTATTTTAATTCTTTATTTTACACTAAAATCTGAATTCCGATACCAATTCCCGATATCTTAAGCATATCGGGAATCGGTATCGGAATTCCGATTCTAGATTCAAAAGATCGCCGACTTCATTGCCGACCCCACACAGGGGTCGGGTCGGGTTTCATGAAACCCGACCTTGCCAAAAGTCGGCGACTTTTGAATATTTTCGACCCATTTCGCTCAACCCTAGTTGAGAACAATAAAACCTAAAACTTATCAACGTAAATCGCATCTAATATCCCACGGAGGTCTGGAGTTGGAATAATGCTCAAAATCAAAGAGCAAAATGAAGTTACAGGCTGATCCAACTTCAGTGGAAATGCCTCAAGACAAGGAAATGATGCTCATTAGTGTGTGTGTGGCCTCCACGTGCATGTATGACCTCCCTACAAGGCCTGGGCATGTTCTTGATGAGGCGGCAGATGGTCTCCTAAGGGATCTCCTCCCAGACCTGGCGTAAAGCATCCGCCAACTCCTGGACAGTCTGTGGTGCAATGTGACATTGGTGGATGGTGCGAGACATGATGTCCCAGATGTGTTCAATCGGACTCAGGTCTGGGGACCTGGCGGGCAAGTCCATTGCTTCAATGCCTTCATCTTGCAGGAACTGCTGACACACTCCAGCCACATGAAGTCTGGCATTGTCCTCCATTAGGAGGAACACAGGGCCAACCGTACCAGCATATGGTCTCACAAGTGGTCTGAGGATCTCATCTTGGTACCTAATGTCAGTCAGGCTACCTCTGGCGAGCACATGGAGAGCTGTACAGCCCTCCAAAGAAATGTCACCCCACGCCATTACTGACCCACTGCCAAACCGATCATGCTGAAGGATGTTGCAGGCAGCAAATCGCTCTCCACGGTGTCTCCAGACTTTGTCACATCTGTCACATGTGCTCAGTGTGAACCTGCTTTTATCTGTGAAGAGCACAAGGCGCCAGTGGTGAATTAGCCAATCCTGGTGTTCTGAGGCAAATGCCAAGTGTCCTGCATGGTGTTGGGCTGTGAGCACAAGCCCCATCTGTGAACGTCAGGCACTCAGACCATCCTCATAGAGTTGGTTTCTAACCGTTTGTGCAGACACATGCACATTTATGGCCTGCTGGAGGACATTTTGCAGGGCTCTGGCAGTGTTCCTCCTGTTCCTCCTTGCACAAAGGCTGAGGTACTGGTCCTGCTGCTGGTTTGTTGCCCTCCAACGGCCCCCTCCACATCTCCTGGTGTACTGGTCTGTCTCCTGGTAGCGCCTCCAGCCTCTGGACACTACGCTGACAGACACAGCAAACCTTCTTGCCACAGCTTGCATTGATGTGCCATCCTGGATGAGCTCCTCTACCTGAGCCACTTGTGTGGGTTGTAGAGTCTGTTTCAAGCTACCATGAGTGTGAAAGCACAACCAACATTCAAAAATGACCAAAACATTAGCCAGAAAGCATTGGTAATGAGATGTGGTCTGTGGTTCCCACCTGCAGAACCACTCCTTTATTGAGTGTGTCTTGATAATTGCCAATAATTTCCATCTGTTGTCTATTCCATTTGCACAACCGCATGTGCAATTGATTGTCAAACAGTGTTGCTTCTTAAGTGGACAGTTTGATTTCACAGAAGTTTGGTTTACTTGGAGTTATATTCTGTTGTTTAAGTGTTCCTTTTCTTTTTTTGAGCAGTGTATATTATTATAGTAGATGGTGGCTCGATTCTAATGCATCGGGTATTCTAGAATCTGTATGTAGTTTATTTACAAAGTTTTCAGAATAAAGCAATTTACACAAAGGGTTCGGCCGGCTGGGCACGACCAATTAGCGAAGCGTGATTCAAATTGCCACATAGTATATTGCACAGCCACGTAGTATGTAGCACAGCCCACATAGTATATTGCCCAGCCACGTAGTATATTGCTCAGCCACGTGGTATATTGCTCAGCCATGAACTATATTGCTCAGCCGCATAGTATATAGCACAGCCACGTAGTATATTGCCCAGCCACGTAGTATATAGCACAGACACGTAATATTTAGCACAGACACGTAATATATTGCCCAGTCATGTAATATATTGCTCAGCCACGTAGTATATTGCCCAGCCACGTAGTATACTGCTCAGCCACGTAGTATATTGCCCAGCCACGTAGTATATAGCACAGACATGTAGTATATTGGCCAGCCACGTAATATATTTCACAGCCACATAATATATTGCACAGCCATGTAGTATACAGCACAGCCACGTAGTATGTAGCACAGAGACGTAGTATATAACACTGCCCATGCAGTATATAACACAGCGATGTAGTATATTGCCCAGCCACGTAATACATACCACAGCCACGTAGTATATAGCACAGCCACGTAATATATTGCACAGCCATGTAGTATATTGCACAGCCACGTAGTATATTGCACAGAGACGTAGTATATAACACAACCCATGCAGTATATAACACAGGCCATGTAGTATATAGCACAGCGATGTAGTATATAGCACAGACATGTAGTATATAGCACAGACACATAATATATAGCACAGACACGTAGTATATTGCACAGCCACATAGTATATAGCACAGAGACGTAGTATACAACACTGCCCATGTAGCATAGAGCACAGCGATGTAGTTTATTGCCCAGCCACATAATATATTGCCCAGCCACGTAGTATATAGCACAGTTAACATAGTATACAGCACAGAGATGTAGTATATAGCACAGCCCATGCAGTATCTAACACAGCCCACATAGTATATAGCAATGTGGGCATCATATCACTGTTAAAAAATAATTAAAATAAAAAATAGTTATAAACTCACCCTCCGCTATGTCATCATTTCGCGAGACCGCAATACATGGACGGGTCACCGGAGCGTCGCGAGGAGCGGGAAAAGCACCGGAAGGTGAGTATATGATGATTTTTTATTTTTTTAATTATTTTTAACATTAGATCTTTTTACTATTAATGCTGCATAGGCAGCATCAATAGTAAAAGTTGGTCACACAGGGTTAATAGCAGCGTTAACGGAGTGCGTTACACCGCGGCTTAACGTGGACCGTTAACGCTGCCATTAACCCTTTGTGAGCACCGACTGGAGTGGATTATGGAGTGGGCACTGACGCATGTAGTAAAGAGCGGCCATTTTGCCGCTGGACTGTGCCCATCGCTGATTGGTCATGGCCGTTTTGCCGCGACCAATCAGCGACTTGGGATTTCTGTGACAGACAGAAAGACAGACAGAAGGACAGACAGAAAGATGGAAGTGACCCTTAGACAATTATATATTAGATGTTAACACACACTACAATAAGTACACATAGGTTTAGGCACATATGAAAAAGTATGGGTGCTTTTTTAAAGGGAACCTTTCACCAAGTTTTTCCAACATACAGTCGGGCCACCATCTGTAAGCCTTATTCTAGAATGTCCTCAATACCGTCTACATAAAGCAAAAAAATAGATTTCATTATGCTTACCTATGGGTCAGTCAGGTCAGATGGGCATCGCTGGTCTTGGTCTGGCGCCTCTTCTCTTCTTGCTTGCCAAAGCAGTCACACAGGGCTCTTAGGTTCTGGCCCTACTTAATACAGGAAAACCTATTGATAGGTTCTTTCTACATCTACTAAAAAGTGGAGTAAAGGAAAAAAATGGAATTAACCATGTCTAGCAATATGTGCCAACTGACAAATTATTCATTTGGCATGCACTGCTAGCTACTCCATCTGAGAGCAGTATGATGTAGCATAGACCAGGGTTGCCAGCAGTCCAGAATTCCAGGACAGTCCATAAAAGTGTGGTACCTTTTTGCCCTGCTCTTAAAAAAATGTTTAAGTCGGCGATGACTTTATTCAATTTGAAGAAACTTTTTGACTATTATTATCATCATTTTACAGTTTACAGTGAATGCAGCTGATGTGTTCAGATCAGAATTTTGGGCTGAAGACCTCTATCACTTATAATCATAATGATTTATTATAGTTTTCCAATGTGCACTTAAAAATACTGTCTGTCTGTGATTTATTGATAAGCTGTCCAGAGACAAATAAAAGTAAAGTTGGCAACCTTGGCAAAGACCCTTATACTAGTGATATATTCCATATTGGGCTGTTTGCTGCAGTTTTGATAAAATTACTGTTTTATCTGCTGATACACCAGTTTTCTCAACTTTATATATCATCAGCCACGCCACCATCTTTCTATGTATGCTGTGCATAGGCAAAAAGCTGCCAATCAGAGGGGGGTGCGAGATTATAGAGAAATCATAATTATGGAGGACTACATAGCAGCAGGCTAACTAGTTGATTTGTGATAATTATGGGATGATAAAACAGTGATTTTATCAAAGCTACTGCAAGCAGCTCAGTAAGGCTGGGTTCACATTGCGCTAGGTGTGTCCGTCTAACGGACTCGTTTTTAAGTAGTAAAAACGCAATGTAACGCACATACTAACGCGCCCATAGACTTGCATTGTCTGACGCATCGTGACGCATCCCTAAATTGGTATGCGTTTGTCACATAACGCTTTTTTTCTGACGGACCTTCAACGCGGCTTGCAGCGTTTTCGGGTCCGGCCAAGCTAACGCACTACTAACGGAAGCGTTCATTCTGCCATAGAAGGCTATGGCAAACGCAGTCAGACGCAAATCATGAAAAATTTCCAAATAGGACCACAAGTTTTAATAGCGTTTGAGGGTGGTCACATGTGGTCATGTGACAGGAAATGTGATTTCGGCCATTAAAATATCCCACTCACACAAAGTCTCCTGCACGTGACAGAGTGTTTTGCCGTAGCTCTTATAAAATGTAAGTACATTTCTATATATTATATATCTCTGTATACATCATGGGAGTCTGTAATGTCCGTCGGATGTGTGTGTACTAAAAATGTATTGTTTTGTTGCACACAGATGTCGGATACAGATGTCAGCAGCAGCAGCAGCGTGTCTGCGATTTTTTCTTCTGAGTCGGTAGGCTTGCACTTTAAAAAACCATGTTGTGTGAAACTCCATTGTATTGAGCTAGGCATAACAATCCTATTTATTGTTTTATTGTGAATAGGAGTCTTCTGAGCCCGAGGCTGCTAGACCTCCCCCCAAAAAACACGCAAAAACAACAAAGGTACATAGCACACATGTTGAATTTTTCAGGCATAAATTTATTGATCCAATGAATGTTAACATTATTTAATGTTAAAATATTTTTTTTTACATTTTACATACACAATAGGTTGTGGCACAAGGAGGACAAAAAAGAAAAAAGGTCCCTAGACGTCTGTCGTCGCCACAACTGCCAGTGGTAAATATAAAACTAGAAATATTCTATCCAATATTTACCAACAATCTATCTATTCACTTTCTATCTACTATATCTATAAACTATCTATCAACTATCTATCGCTCCATCTATTTGTCTATCTATATCTATGTATCTATCTATCAATATCTATGTATCTATCTATCTATCTATCTATATCTATCTATCTATATCTATGTACCTATCTATATATCTATCTATCAATATCTATGTATCTATCTATCTATCTATCTATCTATATCTATCTATCTATATCTATCTATATCTATGTATCTATCTATATATCTATCTATCAATATCTATCTATCTATCTATCAATCTATATCTATCTATCTATGTATCTATGTATCTATCTATCTATCTATCTATCTATCTATCTATCTATCTATCTATCTATCTATATATCTATCTATCAATATCTATGTATCTATCTATCTATCTATCTATCTATCTATCTATCTATCTATCTATCTATCTATATATCTATCTATCAATATCTATGTATCTATCTATCTATCAATCTATATCTATCTATCTACATCTATCTATCTATCTATATATCAATATATTGCTATATCTATGTATCTATCTATCTCTGTATATATGAATATGGCCATCCAGTGAAATTGACACTATCAACATAACGTTTTGTGTTTACATAGTCCAAGTCAGCGACAAAAAAAAAAAGGATTGTCGTTGACGAAGAGCCATTGACTATCCACAATGAGACACTTATTAACCTTGTGGAAGCCAACCCCTCCATATGGGACCAGAGCGACAGCTCCCACCATGACATCGTGAAGAACCGGAAGTTGTGGGATCAAATAATCTGTCACTTTGATCCCCGATACATGGAGAAGTCGACAACCTCAAAGAAAAAAATTGGTAAATATTGGTGACGTAACATCGGAAAATGTTTAAAAAAAAAAAAATGTTCTATCCTATCAACCTATCCACTTGTTGTCTGCTATCTATCTCTCAATTATCAACTATCTGTACACTATATATCTATCTATCTATACACTATTTCTACACTATTTCTTATCTAACAACTATCTATCTACTATTTATATATCAACTATCGTAGCAAACTATGAACAATTTTTCCTATATCTTAACACAATCTACTATTTTTATATATTTTTTTTATTTTTTATTTAAAGCCGATGCTGTCCATACCCGTTGGAAGTCCATCCGCGATCGCTTTGTCCGTGACTACCGAAACAGTCAGAATGCACCAAGCGGATCAAGTGGCAAACGGGTGACACCGTATGTGCATTATGACCAACTGCTCTTTCTTCAGAAAACAGTGTCTCAGCGCTCGTAAGTACAAGAAGGTCTGTGTGCGAGACTAAATTGTTTAAAGGAAAATAAGTAATTTTTGTTTTTGGGTTACAGCACGATATGCAGTACCGCTGCTCCTAGACCAGCAGAGGAACTTGAGCCTTCTTCAGTGGAACCAACGCAACCTGAAGATGTGTCTGGCATCAGCGAGCCACGATCTGCGGATAGAAGCACTGTTGCTGCAGGTGTGAGTGCCCGGTTGCAATCACAGCGTGGACGCAAGCGAGCATCTCAAAAAGATGAAGCAGATGCAATTATCGTGGATGGACTCCAACGGGTAGAGGACATGTGTCGCAGTGAGCTCAAAGACCTGAGACGAGAAATTACCGAGCTGCAAGCACGCGAGTCTGTCTACTCTGCTAATGAGTGGAAGCTACTTTTATTATCCTATGTGCCTGTAGTACAAAATATCCCGGCACATAGAAACCTTATGTTTCGACAAAGACTTAACGAGCTTGTAGAGGAATTGGTGGGCACCGAGGAACCCGCTCCATCGGGAAGAAGACTGGACATGCCGCCCTACAACCCTCAATATAGAGGCCGGGGTGAAACGAGCGTGGAACCTCAAAGACAATGCAGCAGTCCATCATATAGTTGGGCAGACAATACTCCCGTGCAGTACCAAAGTCTTTAGTACAGTTCACTGTCCACAGCCAGGTGCAATTACCGCGTTGCAATTTTTTTTTTTTTGGGGGGGGGGGTTTGTTGTTAATTTCTATTTTCCTTTTTTTTTTCATCCCTATGGGATATCATATGTTACACCTGTGTACCAACAGTTTGTTGGGAAAATACAAAAACATTTAGTAAACTGTTTCAAATTTCAGATTCTTGTATGACTTTAACTTTAACTTTTTACACGACATCAGGTTAAACAACATAACTTTTTACACTACGTAACTTTTTACACGACATCAGGTTAAACAACATAACTTTTTACACTACGTAACTTTTTACACGACATCAGGAAGACTTTAAATTATTTTCACACGTGTCTGTCTTGCCATGGAACCTGGCCTTCATGTGTGAAGTAGTGTGCAAATTGATCACGAATCCTCATTATTTGTGATGCAGAATGAACTGTAGTCGATTCAATGCTACTGAGGTTCGACTCACAATCATTGGGATCTACCAACTGGGGTTCATGTCTCGCCACAAAATTGTGCAGACAGATGCATGCCTTCACAACACGGTCCACATTGTCTGGTTGCAGTTGCATGCAGGTTAGTAAAATCCGCCATTTTAATGTCAAAATCCCAAAGGCACACTCCACATAACGTCTAGCCCGGCTCAAGCGATAATTAAAAATGCGCCTGCTGGAGTCTAGACTACGGCTTGAGTAGGGCTTGAGGAGATTTTGTCCTAGTTGGAAGGCCTCATCACCAACTAAAACATAGGGCAAACTTGGGCCTTCGGTCCCCGGAAGAGGTCGTGATGACGGTATGTTTAAACTTTGGCTATACAAACATTGGCCCATGTTGGAGTCTCTGAATACTCTGGAATCGTTAGTCCGGCCATAAGCTCCAATATCCACAGCAACAAAACGGTACCTGGCATCCGCAATCGCCATCAATACTATAGAAAAGTATTTCTTATAGTTATAGTAGAGGGAACCACTATGTGCAGGTTTCTGAATCCGAATGTGCTTTCCGTCCACGGCACCAATACAATTGGGGAAATTAGCCAAATCCTCGAACTGTTGGGAAATTGCTAGCCACATTTCTGATGTTGGTGTTGGTAGCACAAGTGGTTGCAAGTTGTTCCAAATGGCATCACAAGTTTCCCGAACCAGTTGACAAATTGTTGACTTCCCAAGTCGAAACTGGTAATGCAGTGACGCAAAAGTTTCTCCGGTAGCCAGATATCTGTTGACATTCAAAAACAAAAAAAAAAAAATTAGGATTTTAATGATCATCTAAAGGCTAGTTTACAATATAATATACAATTGCAAAATGAACATTAGGCCACACGATACCGAGATCTAGTCTTTGTCAATAGAATGATAAAAAAATGTATAATTACCTCACAGTCACTACTAAACGTTGCTCCGCACTGATGCTTTCACGAAAAGTGCTGCGATGATGATGTATCTCATCCTTCACATGTGAGAGCAGAACATCAAAGGTCTCAATGGACATCCGTAGATAGCGTTGGAATTTGAAGGGATGATCCCGAAGCTGCACATACAGGGTGTGAAAGGCACCATATGTACTCCACAAGAAATTCACTTCGTGGATCCAATGTCTCCTTTGCGAACTACGCTTTCTCTGCCGAAGTCGCAACCGCATCAAGCGAAATCTGACGAGCTCAGACACAAACATCTTGCTAGCAGAAGTTCACTCAATGCTTTCAAAATGGAGAATGAGTCTGTGCCCACACCCGACAATGACAAAAGGGAGAAAAATAAAAAAGAACAACTTTATTGACAGTGACAAACGCAGACAAACGGATACTTCGTAAACGGACATCAAAATGAAAAAACGCGATCACATGCGTTAACGCTAGCGTTACCGTGACGACGAATTTCACATATTTTTGCTCCGTTTCTGTACATGCGTTTAACGCATCCGTTTAACGCCATGTACTTGACGCAATGTGAACCTAGCCAGTGACACATCATTCGAAACAAGATATCTATCTCCACATCAGGCCTCTCTCAGATTGCATAGAAAAACCTGGTGACAGATTCCCTTTAAGCTTTCTAGTGTCTATTTTTAAAGACTGCATATCATCTGTCAGGATTTACCCCTTTTTTCAACTTTTTGTCAACATTGGATGGTACATTGTATGTTAGGTCCCCATGTATGATGCTGGCTCAGGAACTGAGCCTGAATCAAACTTGGCATATCATGTCAGTTTAACACAGTCAGTTGTCGCCTATAACAGCAGCAAGTGCATCTGTGTTCCACCTACTGCTAGCCCCTTAAATTTTGCCATCAGTCTCTGACAGCGACATTTTCACCTCACTGTCTCCGGAGGTTCCATTCTGCCCACTCATCTCCTTTTCCCAGCGATACGATCATGTGGTTTTGATGGGTTGCCATGGCAGCTGGAGGCCCTCTTGGAGAGTCCCGTTTCTTCCATGATGGCGCTCCTATGAAGCCCAGTCAATTTTTTTTGTATACACAACTCCAGCAAAACATGTACTAATAAATCATCAAAATGTCACATCTACCTGAAAATGATTTAAAAAAAATATGTCAGCTTGCCAAGTGAACACGAACCTTCATATGGCTCCGTTGACATAAAAATGAAAATGTCTTATGTCACAGAAAAGGATGACACAAGCAAAAAAAAATAAAAAAATTTCTGAATGTTTTTGCGATACTTAAAAAACCTATACAAGTTTGTTATCTCTGTAATGTGCTAATCTAGAGAATCATATCGTCATTTTTACAGCATAATGAATGATCTTTTTCACATTCATTAAATGGTAAAAGGAATATCATAATTCATAATAGCAACTCATTCGCCAAAAACAAACCCTCATACTGCTATGTTGACCGAAAATACAAAAGTTATGGCTATTTGAAGATGGGGAGGAAAAAATAAATTTGTCTGGTTAGGAAGGAGGGAAACAAAACAGTTGGCAACCATAGAGTTGCCGTAGAGTTTTACTAAATAACATTAATTAGGAAAGATGCAGAAAAGTGGTGCTAATTCTACTCTAAAAGATCCAACTTTTTAGCAAAAATCGAGTCAAAATTTTCTGGTTGTGAAATCTTGGCATGCAGAGGCAAGATATCAAAACTCTCCGCATCACCCTTTACTGGCAAAGGACGAGAGCTTGCATGTTATCCCAAAATGTTGCGCTTTTCTTTGAAACAGCAGCTCACAATTGGGAACAGTTACAGTGGTTGTGCAGTCCATTATAAGGAACAAATGACATTTGGGTTTTTACCTCGAAAAAGGTGCCTATCTGGCACTAAAACACTTCGGTTGAATAAAAGCCTTAATTTTATGCCATCGAGGATTCATCATTCCTACAAGTGCGGCCCAGGTACTGTGATAGATCCACTGAAGTAAGTTTCTATCTGGAAGACTTTATCCTTCAACCAGCAACTGCAGGTTGCTCTAGGTGTTGTATACCTACATAAGACCCCCATGTGAGCACCACTTCACTCTCACCCTGTATAATTTCTCTTGTGGTATTACCCTATTGTGCTCTTCAGTCCATCCAACTCTCAACAAAATGAATAAATTCATCTAGCTCCATCAGGATGTAGAATAATAGGTTTATGTAAAGCTAACTGTGAACCAAGAGCCAATAATACTTTTTGATGGCTGAAAGGCCTGGTCTGCTAAACATTTCAAGAATAAGTAGGGTTGTTCTGTTTATTTCAAGGATCTGCAAAGCTGTTACAGAGATACTCAGAAACTTAGAACCCCAAATAATATTATTTAGACTTTTTTTTATACTTGTGATAGCTTATATCCTGAATGTATATATAGGGGTTGCTTGAAAGTGAGATTACACAGAAACAATATTTTAGATACCATAAAGCAAGTGACATTTACCAATAGACAATATCATAGACACGATGAGTTAAAGTTGACCACCTTAACATTATAGAAATATTCCCGAGAAGGAGAGCTTAGTTGGCGTAAAGTTTTATAAGAGGTTTATAAGAATTTGTAAAAATAATTCCCAAAATGGAACATTGAACCCCTCCAATTGAAATTAAAATATTGCCACAGTAATTTAGCAATTACAACAGACTGCAAGATTTTGATACTCCGCTTACTTTAAAAGATAACACTGTGATCATTTTGGGTTCATAATGGGCAGCATGGTGGCTCAGTATGAAATCCAAACCAAGGACAACATCTGCACATAAAGTGTATGTTCTCCCCGTGTTTGCGTGGGTTTCCTCTGGGTTCTCCGGTTTCCATCCACATCCCAAAGACATACTGATAGGGAACTTAGATTATGAGACCAGTGGATACAGTGATGATGATGAAGAAGTCTGTAAAGCTCCATGGAATCAATATATACAGCGTCTTGAAAAAGTATTTATAAACTTTTTGACATTTTTGCACGTTACACCCACAAACTTAAATGTATTTTATTGGGATTTTATGTTATATACCAAAGTAGCAAGTATTGAAAAATGTAAAGGAAATGATACGTGGTTTAATAATTATTTTCAAAATTTAAATCTGAAAATTGTGATGTGCATTTTTATTCAGCCCCAAGTAGTCTGATATCTTTAAATAAAATCCAATTGCCCCAAGAAGCCACATGATAAAATTGAGTCCACATATGTCAAATTTATTCTCAGCATAACTATAGCTGTTCAACAGAGGCTTTCCTTCTAATCTCACTGAGGTAAAGCTAGTTTGCAATGTAGAATGTGCAAAAACTGTCTGCATGTGTAAAGCTGACAGAGACATACTCCCAAAAGACTTACAGCAGTAATTGCAGCAAAAGGTGGACCTACAAAGTATTGACTCGGGGGGACTAAATACAAATGCACATCCCAATATTCAAATTTATATTTTTAAAATAATTAGAAAACCCTTTACACTTCACAAATACTCACTACTTTGTATTTGTATATCTCATAAAATCCCAATAAAATGCATTTAACGTTGTGGGTGCAATGGGAAGAAATACTGGTAAGTTCACAAGCTATGAATAATTTGTCATGTCACTGTGAGTAATAATAAAAAAAATCAATATTTATAGCATCTGTTGTCCGACAGAGCCTAAGAGGCCTATAGCTATCAAATGACTTTAAGGGGTAATCTAACAGCTGCATGTGTATGGAGTCCTGAAGAAGGCAATAGGTAATACTTGAATCTAGTGGTGAAAACTATTTTGCCTTGTGACAAGAATATTTTTTGCTTTTTTATAGCACCAGTTTGTGAAAATAGAATCCTAGCATTGATGTAGAATTAATAGGGACTTTATTTAATATGTGATTTTAGCAGCACGTGGTTTTCTTATTGTGATTACAGTATATATTTTTTTTGCTTCCATCCTGTTTGCTAATGCCACTCAGTTACTATATGAGCTTGTGCACATGATGCAGATTTGGTGCTTTTTTTTGGTGCATTTTTGCCATGCAGATTTGCTAGGGAAACCTGAAACAATCCTGATTCCAGCAAAGTGAAAGAAAAACCGTAAGTGTCATGCACACGTTGAATATTTTTGACGTGCAGATTTGATGCAGAAAAAATCTGCGGCATGTCAATTCTTTGTGTTTTTGCCCTGCGTTTTTCATCATTGACCTCCTTCAAATCAGTAAAAGCACGCATGCCAAAAACACATAAAAAATATGTGCTTTTGGCACTGCGTTTTTTCTGCCAAGAGATGCAAAGTGGTGCAGAAATTTCTGCTTCCATTTACTCAACATGTGCACATAGCCTAGGTCCTATTGCCTCGAATATAGTTGTCCTAGCAATCAAAGACTGAAGCTCTCCAAGGTGCTGCAGGTAGAAAACTGTCTCTTTATCTGACCTCTATCCAAGGTCGTGCCTTCTGAGTTACTCAATCTTATTTGTAATTGATTTCTGAAAAATATGGCCTGAAACATGAATACTGCATTTCTACAGTCACATTTCTAAGTTCATCGTGGCCGGACCTCACTGATCGTTGTAACATTTCAATTCCTTCTCACTGCGGTTGTGCAGTGAAGCAAAACAGCGGTGGTTTCCATGATTGGGCAGATATCTTTTGGGCAAATGTCCTTTATTATCCCTTTAACTCTTATGCCTTCAACAAATTTGTAAACGCTTTTATCTGAGTTTTGAGAAATTGTAGTAATGTAAATAAATAAAAAAGTGAAATTCCCCTGCTCTAAAGGGCTGATGGTTTGGTGGTCTCGTTGGTCATGATGCAACAATGAGGTCATTTGCATTCATGTGCCCACTGCGGTCAACCCCTGGCCTCATCCGTCTTGTGTCATTCATGTAGGCATCACTTCTGAGCAGTGGGGGATTATGCAGGTGAGTAATGTTTCTTTCTTATTACTTAATCCAATTTGCAAAACTTCAGAAAATCCCTCACCACCGCCTTAATGCCCTCAATATTATGGCGGGTCTTTATGTACCCTGTACATATACAGGAAGCTTGGGTGCACTCCATAGGAAGGCATTGGTGTGTGAGTGCCTCATCACATGCAGGAATGACAGGTGGTAATAAGAGACAGAGTTTTCTCCTTGTCTGAGCAGTGCTAATCTTTCCTGATAGGCCAGGAGCTTCTCCATACCCTGCACCCCACCCTGAATCTTGATCTTGTAAGCCTCTCTTTTGCCCAGCAAGTGCATGTGTCCATCTTAGAATTAGACTTGCTTACATTATACCTTTCTGATAGAAACATTTCTAAAGAAAGAGACACTTTACAATCCTTTCAAAGGATAATAATAATGTTTATTTTTATATAAACGCTAACATATTCCGCAGCGCTTTACAGTTTTGCACACATTATCATTACTGTCCCTAATGGGGCTCACAATCTAAATTCCCTATCAGTATGTCTTTGGAATGTGGAAGGAAACCAGAGTACCCGGAGGAAACCCATTCAAACACAGGGAGAACATACAAACTCCTTGCAGATGTTGTCCAAGGTGGGATTAGAACCCAGGACTCCAGCGCTGCAGTGCTAACCACTGAGCCACCGTGCTGCCCATTTATTCAAGAAAACACAATGGTGATTTAGGTCTATCTACAGTGTGCCTTCCGCATATAGTTCTTTTTGATATGTCCAAAAGTTGCATTGTTAAAGGAAAGTAAAAATCAAAAATGACCTTTGTGTAAATTACAGTCATGGCCAAAAGTATTGACACCCCTGCAATTCTGTCAGATAATACTCATTTTCGTCCTGAAAATGATTGCAAACACAAATTATTTGTTATTATTATCTTCATTTAATTTGTCTTAAATGAAAAAACACAAAAAGAATTGTCCTAAAGCCAAATTGGATATAATTCCACACCAAACACAAAAAAAGGGGTGGACAAAAGTATTGGCATTTGTTCAAAAAATCATGTGATGCTTCTCTAATTTGTGTAATTAACAGCACCTGTAACTAAGGCTACGTTCACATTTGCGTTGCGCGCTGGTGCGTCGGCGACGCAACGCACGACGCACAAAAAACGCGCGCAAAACGCGCGCAAAAACGCTGCGTTTTGCGACGCGTGCGTCGTTTTTTGACGAAAATCGGACGCACGAAAAATGCAACTTGTTGCATTTTCTTGCATCCGACGCTAGCGTCGGAAACGACGCACGTGTCGAAAAACGTGACCAAAAAAACGCACGCGTCCCCTATGTTAAACATAGGGGCGCATCGCCGCTGCGTCGCCGCTGCGTCGCCGACGCAACAGCGACGCACATTAGCGTAACGCTAATGTGAACGTACACTTACCTGTGGCACCTAACAGGTGTTGGCAATAACTAAATCACACTTGCAGCCAGTTGACATGGATTAAAGTTGAATCAACCTCTGTCTTGTGTCCTTGTGTGTACCACAATGAGCATGGAGAAAAGAAATAAGACCAAAGAACTGTCTGAGGACTTGAGAAACTAAATTGTGAGGAAGCATGAGCAATCTCAAGGCTACAAGTCCATCTCCAAAGACCTGAATGTTCCTGTGTCTACCGTGCACAGTGTTATCAAGAAGTTTAAAGCCCATGGCACTGTGGCTAACCTCCCTAGATGTGGACGGAAAAGAAAAATTGACAAGAGATTTCAACGCAAGATTGTGCGGATGTTGGATAAAGAACCTCGACTAACATCCAAACAAGTTCAAGCTGCCCTGCAGTCCGAGGGTACAACAGTGTCAACCCGTACTATCCGTCGGTGTCTGAATGAAAAGGGACTGTATGGTAGGAGACCCAGGAAGACCCCACTTCTTACCCCGAGACATAAAAAAGCCAGGCTGGAGTTTGCCAAAACTTACCTGAAAAAGCCTAAAACGTTTTGGAAGAATGTTCTCTGGTCAGATGAGACAAAAGAAGAGCTTTTTGGGCAAAGGCATCAACATAGAGTTAACAGGAGAAAAAAAGAGGCATTCAAAGAAAAGAACACAGTCCCTACAGTCAAACATGGCGGAGGTTCCCTGATGTTTTGGGGTTGCTTTGCTGCCTCTGGCACTGGACTGCTTGACCATGTGCATGGCATTATGAAGTCTGAAGACTACCAACAAATTTTGCAGCATAATGTAGGGCCCAGTGTGAGAAAGCTGGGTCTCCCTCAGAGGTCATGGGTCTTCCAGCAGGACAATGACCTAAAACACACTTCAAAAAGCACTAGAAATGGTTTGAGAGAAAGAACTGGAGACTTCTAAGGTGGCCAGCAATGAGTCCAGACCTGAATCCCATAGAACACCTGTGGAGAGATTTAAAAATGGCTGTTTGGAGAAGGCACCCTTCAAATATCAGGGACCTGGAGCAGTTTGCCAAAGAAGAATGGTCTAAAATTCCAGCAGAGCATTGTAAGAAACTTTACAAAAAAGAAAAAAAAGAGCATGAACCGCACATCCCAAAATCATACGTTGATCTAAAGCCGCTAGGCAAAAATTAATATACCGTATATACTCGAGTATAAGCCGACCCGAGTATAAGCCGACCCCCCTAATTTTGCCACAAAAAACTGGGAAAACTTATTGACTCGAGTATAAGCCTAGGGTGGAAATGCAGCATTTACCGGTGAATTTCAAAAATAAAAATAGATAATTATTTCCCCATAGCTGTGCCCCATATAGTGCTCTGCACCGTTCATTGTGCCCCATAGCTGTGCCATATACGGTGCTCTGCACCGTTCATTGTGCCCCATTGCTGTGCCATATACAGTGCTCTGCACCGTTCATTGTGCCCCATTGCTGTGCCATATACGGTGCTCTGCACCGTTCATTGTGCCCCATTGCTGTGCCATATACAGTGCTCTGCACCGTTCATTGTGCCCCATTGCTGTGCCATATACAGTGCTCTGCACCGTACATTGTGCCCCATATCTGTGCCCATATACGGTGCTCTGCACCGTTCATTGTGCCCCATATCTGTGCCCATATACAGTGCTCTGCACCGTTCATTGTGCCCCATATCTGTGCCCATATACGGTGCTCTGCTCCGTTCATTGTGCCCCATTGCTGTGCCATATACGGTGCTCTGCACCGTTCATTGTGCCCCATATTTGTGCCCATATACGGTGCTCTGCACCGTTCATTGTGCCCCATTGCTGTGCCATATACGGTGCTCTGCACCGTTCATTGTGCCCCATATCTGTGCCCATATACGGTGCTCTGCACCGTTCATTGTGCCCCATTGCTGTGCAATATACGGTGCTCTGCACCGTTCATTGTGCCCCATTGCTGTGCCATATACGGTGCTTTGCACCGTTCATTGTGCCCCATTGCTGTGCCCATATACAGTGCTCTGCACCGTTCATTGTGCCCCATATCTGTGCCCATATACGGTGCTCTGCACCGTTCATTGTGCCCCATATCTGTGCCCATATACAGTGCTCTGCACCGTTCATTGTGCCCCATATCTGTGCCCATATACGGTGCTCTGCTCCGTTCATTGTGCCCCATTGCTGTGCCATATACGGTGCTCTGCACCGTTCATTGTGCCCCATATCTGTGCCCATATACGGTGCTCTGCACCCTTCATTGTGCCCCATTGCTGTGCCATATACGGTGCTCTGCACCGTTCATTGTGCCCCATATCTGTGCCCATATACGGTGCTCTGCACCGTTCATTGTGCCCCATTGCTGTGCCATATACGGTGCTTTGCACCGTTCATTGTGCCCCATTGCTGTGCCATATACGGTGCTCTGCACCGTTCATTGTGCCCCATAGAAATCTCTGCCGCCGCTGCTGCAATAAAAAAAAAAACCACATACTCACCTCCCTTGATTGCAGCTCCCGGCGTCTCGTTCCGGCGCCTCCATCTTCCCGGCGTCTCTGCTCTGACTGATCAGGCAGAGGGCGCCGCGCACACTGTATGCGTCATCGCGCCCTCTGCCTGAACAGTCAGAGTGCAGACGCCGGGAAGATGGAGGCGCCGGCCGGGAAGATGGAGCGGCGCCCGGCGGCTGGAACGAGGACAGGTGAATATGCTATACTTACCTAGTCCTGGCGATCCTCGCGCTGTCCCTCTGCCTGGTCTTCGGTGCCGCAGCTCTTCCTGTCAGCGGTCACCGGCACCGCTGATTAGAGGAATGAATAGGCGGCTCCGCCCCTATGGGAGGTGGAGCCGCTTATTCATATCTCTAATGAGCGGTCCCACGTGACCGCTGAAGAGGGGAAGAAGCTGCAGCACAGAAGCCCGTGGGACGGCAGGGACAGCGCGAGGATCGCTGGGACTAGGTAAGTATACCTCAGCGCCCTCACCCCCTCACCCGCCGACCCTGCCACCCACATTGACTCGAGTATAAGCTGAGAGGGGCACTTTCAGCCCAAAAATTTGGGCTGAAAATCTCGGCTTATACTCGAGTATATACGGTAACTGAATATGAGGTTTTCAGTTTAACATTCTGATCAGACTGTATGAAGCCCACTGCCCCTTCACGGCAAACCTCGTAGTGGGTCCTATCGCCCTAATGGAGCGGAGCCGTGCGGCGCCCACCGCCACAGCGGCCATGCACCAGCAGGGCGGACGGCCTGTTGCCCCACAGCACCCATGCTGCAAGACTGAGTCCCCAAGACTCCAGACCGCGCCGCCCCACCAGCACCAAGCCACAGCAACAATGGCCACCACACAGCACCAACACCAAAATGAAAGGAGCACTTAAACTCACCTTCCTCCAGCTCTTCAGTGAGAGCCAAAATGGGCTAGACCCCTTACTTTGCAGTCTCCTGCTAATTAAAATCACCTGAGCCAAATGGGAGGAGTGCTGGTCCAAGAAGAAGACTAGAACATGCTTTACAAAAAAGAAAAAAAAGAGCATGAACCGCACATCCCAAAATCATACGTTGATCTAAAGCCGCTAGGCAAAAATTAATATAACTGAATATGAGGTTTTCAGTTTAACATTCTGATCAGACTGTATGAAGCCCACTGCCCCTTCACGGCAAACCTCGTAGTGGGTCCTATCACCCTAACGGAGCGTAGCCGTGCGGCGCCCACCGCCACAGCGGCCATGCACCAGCAGGGCGGACGGCCTGTTGCCCCACAGCACCCATGCTGCAAGACTGAGTCCCCAAGACTCCAGACCGCGCCGCCCCACCAGCACCAAGCCACAGCAACAATGGCCGCCACACAGCACCAACACCAAAATGAAAGGAGCACTTAAACTCACCTTCCTCCAGCTCTTCAGTGAGAGCCAAAATGGGCTAGACCCCTTACTTTGCAGTCTCCTGCTAATTAAAATCACCTGAGCCAAATGGGAGGAGTGCTGGTCCAAGAAGAAGACTAGAACATGCTTTACAAAAAAGAAAAAAAAAGAGCATGAACCGCACATCCCAAAATCATACGTTGATCTAAAGCCGCTAGGCAAAAATTAATATAACTGAATATGAGGTTTTCAGTTTAACATTCTGATCAGACTGTATGAAGCCCACTGCCCCTTCACGGCAAACCTCGTAGTGGGTCCTATCGCCCTAACGGAGCGGAGCCGTGCGGCGCCCACCGCCACAGCGGCCGTGCACCAGCAGGGCGGACGGCCTGTTGCCCCACAGCACCCATGCTGCAAGACTGAGTCCCCAAGACTCCAGACCGCGCCGCCCCACCAGCACCAAGCCACAGCAACAATGTTGCCCCACAGCACCCATGCAAGTAGCCCATGTGTTTTTGCTTTATGATTGTTCTCTTGTTTCTACAAGACTGGGGAGTCCACTACTCCTCTGTGGGTCATTTGCATTGTAGTTGTTCCATACTGCTTGTTCTACATGGATATTTTCTCTCTGAACCCTGCTCATACAGGTACTATACAGATGATCAGGTTTTTAAATACATCAGATAGGGATTATATACATTAGATAGGACTGCTCTATTATGGGTATACCTTGGCGATTGGTGGAGCAGCTTAACATACTTTTTTTGCAGAAGAACGTATTAACTAAATACCCTGTATTTTTTCATTTTTTGACTGGCACTTGCTTATTTACTGTGACTTTTTTACAACGGAGTATTTTTTTACCACTCTGTGCGCTTTTGTGTCTTCAAGTTCTTTGGTGGTGTGAACAGGTTTCTACAGACTTGTTCACTGTGCAAGTAGCCCATGTGTTTTTGTTTTATAATTGTTCTCTTGTTTCTACAAGACTGGGGAGTCCACCACTCCTCTGTGGGTCATTTGCATTGTAGCTGTTTCATCCTGCATGTTCTACATGGATATTTTCTCTCTGAACCCTGCTCATACAGGTACTATACAGATGATCAGGTTTTTAAATACATCAGATAGGGATTATATACATTAGATAGGACTGCTCTATTATGGGTATACCTTGGCGATTGGTGGAGCAGCTTAACATACTTTTTTTGCAGAAGAACGTATTAACTAAATACCCTGTATTTTTTCATTTTTTGACTGGCACTTGCTTATTTACTGTGACTGTTTTACAACGGAGTATTTTTTTACCTCTCTGTGCGCTTTTGTGTCTTCAAGTTCTTTGGTGGTGTGAACAGGTTTCTACAGACTTGTTCACAGTGCAAGTAGCCCATGTGTTTTTGTTTTGTTACATGTATTTAGAAAAATAATATTTTTTTCATATTATGATCTTCCTTTAAAAAGAAAGTGACCAGTAGAGATTTTTTCTTAGGGTATGTGCACGTCAGGATTTCATGCAGAAATTTTCCTGACAAAAACCGGACATTTCTGCCAGAAATCGGCATGCGGATTTTTGCATTTTTTTTTCATGCGTTTTGACGCTTTTTTGATGTGTTTTTGGTGCGTTTTTGGTGCGTTTTTTTCCAAATGCATAGAATAGTGGGAAAAACGCAGAAAATCTACAAAATTAATGAACATGCTGCTTTTTGAAAAAAAAACACATCATGTCCACAAAACATGCAGAATGCATTCTAAATGATAGGATGCATAACGTATGCGTTTTTAATGAGTTTTATAGCGTTTTTATCGCAAAAAAACATGAAAAAAACGCGAAAAAACCTGAACGTATGCACATACCCTTAGGCTCATACTCACTGTCCATTCAGGAAGTGTTTTCAAGAGGGCTCCATATTCAGAGGCAGGATTACACTGACAGGTATCATCTTTGGATACAACTGATTATACAAGATCTCTCAATCCCAATAGGCAATGTCATTAGAAACTTCAATACAAAAGGTGGTGTTGGAACCTGACCATTATGGCTAATGCTTGTGTTATTTCCCAAAACAACAACAAGAAGCTGGAGTCCAAAAAAATAGAAGACATGGGCTGCACAGTGGCTCATGGGTTATCACTGCAGCTCTGGGATCCTGCATTCAATTCCCACCAAGGACAACATCTACAAAGAATTTATATGTTCTCTCCATGTTTCCATGGGTTTCCTCCCAGACCCTAAAGACAAACTGATAAGAGACTTAGATAGTGAACCCCATTGGGTACAGTGATTATGACTATGTAACTTATAGCGCTATGTAAGTAAGTAAAAAAAACAAAGATATTTCTAATTTGTACTTTTAATAAAGATTGTAATTAGTGATGAGCGAGTGTACTCGTTGCTCGGCGCTCGGGTGGTATCCGAGTATTTGTATCTGCTCGGAGACTTCATTTTTGTTGACGCAGCTGCATGATTTACAGCTGCTAGCCAGCCTGAGTACATGTGGGGGTTGCTTGGTTGCTAGGGAATCCACACATGTATTCAAGCTGTCTATCAACGGCATTTAACAAGTGCTTCCGGCAATCGCGCCAGAAATACGCACAGCCGGGGACCCGTTATGTGATCGCGGGTCACCGGAGGGTTGGCATGACAACCAGAGGTCTCCTGGAGACCTCTATGATTGTCACTGCCGGCTTGCTGTGAGCACCGCCCAGTGGTCAGTGCTCATAGCAAGTGAGTAATTCAGCGATCTGATCATTGCCTATATGTAGCTGAGCCGATCGGGCTATGGCAGCTTCTAGTCTCCCATGGAGACTATTAAAACATGCCAAAAGCATAAAAAAATTGTTTTTAAAAATATTTTAAAAAGTTTAAAAATATAAAAGTTCAAATCACCCCCCTTTTGCTCCATTCAAAGTAAAACAATAAAAAAATTGCCCGATCTATCAATAAAAAAAGTATTAAACTGATCGCTAAACAACATAGTTAGAAAAAAAGTCAAAACGCCAGAATTACGTTTTTTTGGTGCACTAAAACGGTACCATTAAAAACATCAGCTCGGCACACAAAAAATAAGCCCTCACCCAACCCGAGATCACAAAAAATAGAGACGCTATGGGTATCGGAAAATGGCGCAAATGTTTTTTTTTTAACAACGTTTGGAATTTTTTTCACTATTTAGATAAAAAAAGAACCTAGACATGTTTTATGTCTATGAACTCAGAATGATCCGGAGAATCATAATATCAGGTCAGTTTTAGCATTTAGTGAACCTAGTAAAATAGCCGAACAAACAACAAGTGTGGGATTGCTTGTTTTTGCTATTTCACCACACTTGAAACTTTTTCCCAGTTTCTAGTATGCAACATGGTAAAATCAATGGAGTCGTTCAAAAATACAACTTGTCCCGTAAAAACAAGCCCTCGCATGGCTATTTTGATCAAAAAATAGTTATGGCTCTGTGAAGAAGGGGATGCAAAAAAATGAAAATGCAAAACCAAAAATACCTCTGGCCATTAAGGGGTTAAAAACAGTGCTGCAGTCGCAGAGTACGCTAAAGGAAAAGCTGGAAATGGTAAAATATCCTGTTGTTGATATCTTCGGAATGAAGAAATCTTCATTCGGATGATATTGGGAAGATGATATTGCAGCATGTCCAGCTTTTCCTCCAGTGTGCTCTGCAATCAGTGGAGGAGGACAGAACCAGAATAAGGGGTTACATCAGTAATTATATCTTACCCTGATTGCTGCATAGCATGCGGAGCGCATTTCCATGAAAACGTAGAATCCATTAGAACCACAATACGACAATAAAGTTATTTGTAGTTTCGGAACGAAAACGTACCAATTTTGTTATTTACTTATGTTCCATGCTGTATTTGAACTTGTTCAAAATATATTGTTTACTGTATATAATGGAACAATGTATAGTAAAACTACTCGACAAGGCCACTTGAACGCAAGACAGATAAACGAGGACAAAAGATAGAAGGCAGCTGAACAATCCTGTCAAGTTTGTTTATATAAAGCACTGCGGAAAGGTTAATGGATCAGATGATGCATGCACTGTATGCGGGCAGGTGTTATATTAAAAAGGCACATACAAAGTCATTTTGCTTGCTAAGAATTCTTCATCAGAGGGGCATAAGTGGTGCTGTTAATGTGTCTTACCCTTCTTTGACATTTAGGGCTTGTCTTATTGCCGATGAAAAACTGAGAAAAAAAAGACACGTCCTTATAATACCGAGAGTTTAAGAAGGGCAAAGCATTTCCCAAGAAGTCGGTAAAAGCAGTAATGGCCATTAATGATTGCAGTAGAGAGGTTTTCTGAGTGCCCTACTAAAAAGCTCTTTGTCCCATTCTCAACAAGAGTATGATCTTCTGCTCAGAGCACCTTCCCTGTACTTTGGTTATAATGAGACATCTAATGAGTACAAAGTGTTTATGTTTCCCGGAGAGACTCATCACCATTCTCATCCCAGGCTGGTTTTGAATATATGGAATGGAAAAGATTTTTTTTTTACTTCAACATAACTTTTTTTGGATGGCATATGGAGTCCTCAAGGACAAAGTGTTTAAATGTGAAAGAGCTAAGGGAAATGTACTGAATATATTTCTTTTTTTTCTGATTCAAAGTTAAATGTTACACATCTGAGCGTAAGGAGAAAAGAAATGCCCAAAAGCATTGAGAAATATGGCTTACTTTGTACATTATGAAAAGACTTTTCTTTTGTTTAGTTAAAGCTTCATTTGAGAAATTTCCCTGTGGCTAATTACTGATTTGACATTGAAATGCAGAAGCCTAAATGCGTTTTTTTTTTTTGTGTGTGAATAATTCTAATATACGGCAAAATTAAAAATAGTTCATATTGAATTACATCGCGCTTTCTATTGCTTTCTTATTATGTGCCTCAGTGTGTTCTTCCATTGATGTTCATCTTTATAAGAAAATGCAGAATTCTTTGAAAGCCTTTGTTATTATCAGAATATATATTTTTTTCATCTCTGTTTATAAAATGGCAGGCTCAAATGAGAGGAGGAAGGAATCGGGTATTTGAATTTTAATTAAGACATTTTCTATTTCAAAGACACATCATGAAAACAATTTTAAGCACAGTGCAGCTATCCACATTTCTCACAATAGAACACAAGATCAAATTGAATCTAAGATTTCCAGCTATTTATTATTCTCTGCAGAGCATTAAAATGTCCACAACGTACACTTGTTGTGTAAACCAGGTAAATCAGAAAATAATAAAACTTAAGTAATCAGCAAAGACCTTATTTACGTGATGACTTTATAAATTTTCCAACAAAACAGATTTGTAAAATCTATGAATGCAGAACTTATACTTAAGAGTTCCTACCCAAAATCCCTCTTTATTTTATACATCTCTGGGAGTATTGCTATTGCTGTTATGGTATTCAATGTTATATGTACTTGCATGCATTATGACATATACTATGCTTTTAGAATTTTATTAATCACTGAAAAATCAAAACTTTTAATATGATTCACTTCAATCAACCATAATGTTAAAACCACTGAAAAGTGAATTAAACAGCTTGATTAACTTGTGACAATGAAATGGGATATTTTGCAGAATTCAGTTCTTGAAATTGATGTGTTTGAAGATGAAAATATGGGAAAGCTAAAAATTCTGAGCAACTTTGTCAAGAGTCAATTTTAACAGCTAGTCAACTAGGTCAGAGCATGTCCAAACTAGCTGGTTTTGCAAAGTCTTCCTGGTATGTCATGGCACTGTTGCAGGATTTCCCAGGGATAGCTGCTCCTTCCCCATCCCTATCCCTAGCTATCCATGCTCCCTGGATTACTTCTGATGTTGAAAATGCCGGGGCCATGTGCCTTGCTGAGCTCCTAAAACAGCCCTTATCAATCCCCTCCCCCACCCAGGGAAGTGTGGAGTTGTAGTGTATAAGAATACACAAACCAGAGTAACAAGGGAAGACATACAGGGAAAAATGAAAATACCAATCAAACAAAAATGCACTCACAAACAATAGAGTGGAACACCGGGAAGTAAAGAAAGGAAAAAAGAAATATAAGAGGATGAGGATTTGCACTTATCAAATCACCAAGCAACAGTCTTCTGAACAACACTCCAATCACCTCCTCAAACAGCTAGCAACGCCCCCAGGGCATTTTTTAAGTAAAAGAGCCACCTTCAGCAGCACTAAGGCTGCATTCTGTGAAGGTGGCTCTTATGTGTCTGATCCCTAGTAACTCTGTAATATTGACTTTTATAAATTGTGCCCCATACCTGTATTGAGTCCCAGAGGTATGGCATCTCCCCCTGTTTCAGCCGCCTCCCAGCCATCCATCATCCAGCTCTTGCATCTGTGCACTGCCTCCTGTGTTGTGGTTACATGCTCTGGTGCCTGTGCTGTGCCAACAGTTCTCGGGCATGCGCAGTGCGTGCTGCCTGGGAACTGACATCCGGCTATCGCTCCTGCATGTTGCTGAGGCCCCAGATCCCACCCTGCAGTGTGTTATGATGTATTCACACTGTGGGGCTGGGAATCTGGCGCCTGCACAGTGGAGCGGGTCACCATGCTCCATTCAAGATAGTGCCAAAGTCTCACGAGTAGTGTTGAGCGATACCTTCCGATATTTGAAAGTATCGGTATCGGATGGGATCGGCCGATAACCAAAAAATATCGGATATCGCTGATACCGATACCCGATACCAATGCAAGTCAATGGGACACAAATATCGGAAGTGATCCTGGATGGTTCCCAGGGTCTGAAGGAGTGGAAACCCTCCTTCAGGCCCTGGGATCCATATTCATGTCAAAAATAAAGAATAAAAATAAAAAATATGGATATACTCACCCCTCCGACGAACCCTGGCTGTCACCGCTGCAAGCGTCTGCCTCTGTTCCTAAGAATGCAGTAAGTGAAGGACCTTCGATGACGTCGCGGTCAGTTGAACGGTCACCTGACTGCAACATCATCGAAGGTCCTTCACTCTCTGCATTCTTAGGAACGGAGGCAGACGCTTGCAGCGGTGACAGCCAGGGTTCGTCGGAGGGGTGAGTATATCCATATTTTTTATTTTTATTCTTTATTTTTTATATGAATATGGATCCCAGGGCCTGAAGGAGAGTCTCCTCTCCTCCAGACCCTGGGAACCATGCGCACCGCACACGCCGAAGATGACTGGGAACTTATAGGAACTTCCGATTCCGATTTCCGATATCGCAAAAATATCGGAACTCGGTATCGGAATTCCGATACAGCAAATGTTGGCCGATACCCGATATTTGCAGTATCGGAATGCTGAACACTACTCACGAAACTTCACAAATCTCGTGAGATTTCGTCACTATCTTTAATGGAGCACGGTGACCCGCTCCACTATGCAGGCACCAGATTCCCAGCCCCACAGTGCGAATACATCATAACACACTGCTAGGCGGGATCAGGTGCCTCCACAACATGCAGGCGTGATAGCCTGATGTCAGTTCCCAGGCAGCGCGCACTGCGCATGCCCGAGAACTGTTGGCACAGCGCAGGCGCCGGGCATGTAACCGCAACACAGGAGGTGGCGCACAGATGCTAGAGGGGGATGATGGACGGCTGGCAGGCGGCTGAAGCAGAGGGAGACACCATACCTCTGGGACTCAATACAGGTAAGGGGCGCAATTTATAAAAGTCAATATTTCAGTGTTACTAGGGATCAGAAACATAAGAGCCACCTTCAAAGAATGCAGCCTTAGTGCTGCTGAAGATGGCTCTTTAACTTAAAAACACCCTGGGGAATGACAAGTTCCCTTTAAGACAGTGAAAACTTAGACTAGACATTTTTCAAATGCTCTAAATTCTAGTACAAGTTTACATGAACTATTAGTTAACGTACTTTGTGACAGAACTATGTACCAGAATTTTAGCACACTGTTTGGTGCATTATGTTGCACGGTTGCTCAATGGTTACCACTGTTGCTTTTGCAGCGCTGGGGTTCTGGGTTCAGATTCCACCAAAGTCAACATCTCCAAGGAGTTTGTATGTTCTCCCCATATTTGGTGGGTTATCTCTGGGTATTCTCGTTTCCTCCCACACTCCAAAGACATATTGATAGGGAAATTAGATTGTGAACCCCAATAGGGGCAGTGAAGACAATGTTTGCAAAGTGCTGTGGAATTTAATGGCGATTTATAAGTGTGGAGAAACGGGGTCAGTGGGTGCTCTCGTCCGCTGGCCCGGCTGTCTTTAGCAAGACTGCATGGACCACGGCTCATACCACTGAACGCCCGCTCTATTTCCCAGTGGGCAATACACTACACAGACAACACAGGGTTAAGGTAAAACGGTGTGGCAATACTTTATTGAACCACAGCACACAGTAGTAAACGGAACAATCCCAACATGGCTGGAATTGCTTGATTACATGGGCGCATATAAAAGATCACTGCGTCTCCCCGTAATTCCAGTATGACATGATGTCAGAGCTCCCAGGGTCACTACTTCATCTTTGGATTCACGCACAGAGAAGAGGTAATGACAGGCATAGGGAGATGACCAAGAACTGTCCATAGAGGCCATACAAGGTCTAAAGCCAGTTGACACGAGAGTCACCACCTGGCTTATCTGACCATCTCGATGGAACCAGGCGACCAGTGCGTCCCATACCTGGCTTTCTCCAAACATATCCATGGTTCAGAGATGGTCACTGGATCAGATCTGTATCCTTCCAACTGGAGCCAAAAACCCCTAGGTTGTTTCCTATAGAATCATAGATCAGTGTCCCTCGTGATGGTGCCATGATGAATTGGCTGCAGTCCTTTGTCTTGTCTGTTGGGTGGTTTACAGAATGTCTGGCTGATAGCTCTGTGTTACTTCAGTCTCCCAGGATGTGATCTCTGAGTCTTTTTATACTCAAGGCATGTAAGCTATTTTTAGAATTACCCAGGGTCTTTCAGTCCAACATCAAGATAAGGTAAACAATGGTGATGGGATTAAGTAGCACTATTAGCATATAAGAACACATCAATAAACAAAGCTTAACACATCCTATGCACAGTCACTATTACAGACTTACACACTATGTTAGATAGTATATCAGTTGGCAAGTCTGTCTTCTTGACCCACCAGACATAAACATTTAAATTCACAAGCCAATATATAGATAAAAAGACAGTTCTTTTGGTTTGCAAAAAACATGGTTGTCTGGGAAATTAATATACAATCTGGTTTCTTCACATTCCTCCCCCATCTTAACTAACCATACATGATAGGCTTCTGATCATCCAGTTTCCTTAGAGCATATTCTATATGCTCCTTTGGAAAATAAACTCCATACGTAATTGAAGAGTAACAACTGGTATTCATTGGGTCCACGCATGGCTTCCTCCACATTCCGTAGCTCCTGCATTAAATTCTATTCAATCCTTTGAAGCTGGAATATCTCCTGTAGTTTCCGTTTCTTGTTGAGGTCATATAGCTACTCTGGTCCTCTTCCCAAGGCCGATTTGGTGTGGTTGGATATAGTGGCATCCGAAACCTGCTGTGCATGCCTCATCAATGGTCTGCTGGGTCTGTCTGTATACCTCCCTGGTTGTGAAGCCCTGGACGGTGTCTATGAACACCAGTCCCCTGCAGCTTCCCGATTCCGCCGGGATGAGTAGTGTCCCACTGCTGCCACCAATTGTGGAGAAACGGGGTCAGTGGGTGCTCTCGTCCGCTGGCCCGGCTGTCTTTAGCAAGACTGCATGGACCACGGCTCATACCACTGAACGCCCACTCTATCTCCCAGTGGGAAATACACTACACAGACAACACTGGGCAACAAAGAAAAAACCACGACAAAAAAATTCCAAATACAGAAAATAATTAGCAAAACATTATTTTATTAAAGTGACCAGGTATAGGTGACATGGGAGAACAAATAGAGGGGGAAGAAGAGAGAGAACAACACCCTCTCACACATGTCAGAGTTGAAACGCTCACAGAAAAACATTACATTCCAAATAGGTAAATGGGTATGAATATATTGTAAAATAAACTGGCCATTATTGCACATAAGCCCATATAGCCTAAGAAAGAAAATACAACACCCCTATATAGCGACTAGAGATGTAACCAGATGGCTAATATAATTACCAATAGAGCCAGGGGTGTAGCTGTGAGCGTCCTTCCCAAGGACGCTCACAGCTACACCCCTGGCTCTATTGGTAATTATATTAGCCATCTGGTTACATCTCTAGTCGCTATATAGGGGTGTTGTATTTTCTTTCTTAGGCTATATGGGCTTATGTGCAATAATGGCCAGTTTATTTTACAATATATTCATACCCATTTACCTATTTGGAATGTAATGTTTTTCTGTGAGCGTTTCAACTCTGACATGTGTGAGAGGGTGTTGTTCTCTCTCTTCTTCCCCCTCTATTTGTTCTCCCATGTCACCTATACCTGGTCACTTTAATAAAATAATGTTTTGCTAATTATTTTCTGTATTTGGAATTTTTTTGTCGTGGTTTTTTCTTTGTTGCTCAGCTTTTTTGCGACATATTCCCAGTCTATGTCTATTGACATCACGGTATATTATTTTATCCTATATATTTTGTTGTGTGATGTTGGTTTTCATAAGGCCTGTTATAATTACAGACAACACTGGGTTAAGGTAAAACAGTGTGGCAAATCTTTGTTGACCCACAGCACACAATAGCAAACAGAACAATCCCTACATGGCTGGAATTGCCTGATTACATGGGCGCATATAAAAGATCACTGTGTCTCCACGTATTTCCAGTATGACAAGATGTCAGAGCTCCCAGCGTGACTACTTCATCTGTGGATGCACGCACAGAGAAGAGGTAACGACAAGCATAGGGATATGACCAAGAACTGTCCATAGAGTCCATACAAGGTCCAAAGCCAGTTGACAGTTACATAGGCGCATAACAAAGATCACTGCGTCTCCACGTATTTCCAGTTTGACATGATGTCAGAGCTCCCAGGGTCCATACAAGGTCCAAAGCCAGTTGACATGAGAGTCACCACCTGGCTTATCTGACCATCTCCATGGAACCAGGCAACAAGCGGGTCCCAAACCTGGCTTTCTCCAAACATATCCATGGTTCAGAGATGGTCACTGGATCTGATCTGTGTCCTTCCAAATGGAGCCGAAAACCCCTAGGTTGTTTCCTATAGAATCATAGATCAGTGTCCCTCGTGATGGTGCCATGTTGAATTGGCTGCAGTCCTTTGTCCTGTCTGTTGGGTGGTTTGCAGAATGTCCGGCTGGTAGCTCTGTGTTACTTCCATCTCCCAGGATGTGATCTCTGAGTCTTTTTATACCCAAGGCATGTAAGCTATTTTTAGAATTACCCAGGGTCCTTTGTCCAACATCAAGATCAGGTAAACAATGGTGATAGGATTAAGTAGCACTATTAGCATATAAGCACACATCAATAAACAAAGCTTAACACACCCTATGTACAGTCACTATTACAGACTTACACACTATGTTAGATAGTATATCAGTTGGCAAGTCTGTCTTCTTGACCCACCAGACATAAACACTTAAATTCACAAGCCAATATACAGATAAAAAGCCAGTTCTTTTGGTTTGCAAAAAACATGGTTGTCTGGGAAATTAAGATACAATCTGAGAAATATAATCAACCAATAACCACACTGGCGCTGTATGTATGTGCATCAAAGGGGAGAGAGGATAAGGAAAAGCAGCTGGTATTTAGACAGAAGTTGTGCTGACCTCTGTTGATTATATTGGCATAAAGAGTAAGTATTAAAAATACCGCGCTAAAAAATGCCTCGCTACTAAGGCTTGGTTAAAACTAAAAGTTCGAATACTTACAAATGAGAATGTGTGGATAAACACATTAAAGGGGTGCAGGCTGCAGTCAGGGATTAGGGTATATTAAACCTTCCTTGTGAGGGTCTAATAATTAGAGATTAACAGCCTGGTTCATATATAATCCATTTCGCATACCTTTAAGATGCTGCATAAAGATGCCCCATTGTCAACAGGGTGGATAACTCCGGTATGCGTGGTCGACCTAGAAGTGACGTCAATTATCTTACGGAAACAAAGGGGAGTCAGATTCAACCAACGCGTTTCGAGGTGGAGCGCACCTCTTCGTCAGGGTCAGGGACCGGCCGGGGTGCCTCTGGTTCTGCTCCTTACGGCACTTCCTCCGCACTGCACGCCCTGCCTCACGAGCGGCACAGGAACCACGCATACTGGAGTTATCCACCCTGTGGACAACGGGTCATCTTTATGCAGCATCTTAAAGGTATGCAAAATGGATTATATATGAACCAGGCTGTTAATCTCTAATTATTAGACCCTCACAAGGAAGGTTTAATATACCCTAATCCCTGACTGCAGCCTGCTGGTCACAACATTTACCTTTAATGTGTTTATCCACACACTCTCGTTTGTAAGTAGTGGAACTTTTAGTTTTAACCAACCCTTTGTAGCGAGGCATTTTTTGCTTGGTGTTTTTAACACTTACTGTTTAAGATACAATCTGGTTTCTTCACAATAAGTAAACATAATAAATATATGCTAAGCGATGACCATTCCTAATAAACCACACTTGTTTTCAGTGAGGTTATACAATATAATCAAACAAGTTAATAAAAGTGATTAAATCATTTCATAAATATTGTGCAAGTTGCTAAACCATTTTTATGATGGAAATTATCACAAATTCTGGCATATTTAGCGACACATTTCCTGTTTACAGTAAGTATTTTTATCTTTCCTATTCTTTTTAAATCCACCACTTGTAAAATGTGTGACATGTTCATTTTCCAACAAATATAATTTTCCTCTAGGCAAGAAGGACAACAGTTTTGTGGTTTACTTTATACCCTAGTGACAGTAATTGAAAGCTATTTTTTTCGCTTTTGATGCACCGCTTTATTACAGAATAACCTTTTGTTTTATTGATGAAGCTATGTGAAGTGATTTTTTTGCAAGAAAACAAGCATTACCATATTTGCAACTTTTAACTTTAAAAAAAATATCAAATAATAAATATTTGCAAAAAAAGTATGTGGATATCGCGCTACAGTTAATGGCCAATAGTAAAACAGTTTTTAACCTAAAAAGACACACTTAGATGTCTTAATAATGCTACTTCCTTATAGCACAATAGAACACCTAATAGAGACTGTAAATACCAGGCGTGGTCAATCTGGTATGTGTGGGTGATATTCCCACTGTTTATTGCTGTTGTCATTTCTAATATACTTGCATGAGCTGCATGCACTTAATTCCACCTTTAATCTGTCCTAAGTCTGCTAGCAGGATATCATAAGCAAAGCCAGGCTTTTACCTACTGTATCTAACATTTCCCAGGTGTCCGCTCCTTGCAGCTTCTCCCAAGAGTGCGGGTGGTAGGCGGTAGGCAGCTCATGCAAGTATATTAGAAACAACAACAGCAATATACAGTGGGAATATCACCCACACATACCAGATTGACCATGCCTGGTATTTACAGTCTCTATTAGGTGTTGTATTGTGCTATAAGGAAGTAGCATTATTAAGACATCTAAATAAGTGTGTCTTTTTGGGTTAATAACTGTTTTACTATTGGCCATTAACTGTAGCGCGATATCCACATTCTTTTTTTGCAAATGACTTTTCTGATTTTGACATAGTTGGCACAGTGCTTGTCGTGATATCAGCGGCTTCAGGACTCTTCTTAGCGCCAGTGTGTCTCTTGTTTTTTCGTTTTCTTAAATAATAAATATTGTAGAAATGTCTTCTCTCATTTAATATTCCATTTATCAATGAAGTCAGTTACTGGCAAACACTAAGACTCTGGCTTAAAAGTCTATTTCACTGGGTGTCCCAACTTGCCTGCTAGAGGAGAAATGCCACCACTGTTACCTGCAAGGGAAGGATCATACTAGCTTCCTTGGGTATGCTCTTCTTGCACAGTTGTAAATCATGCACAGAGGGCGTTGTTCAAGATACAGCGAGGTCACAGGCAAGAAAATAACTAATTTCCACACAGTCCACTGTCAGTAGCTATTTTACTTAGGAAGGAAGATATACCTACTCGGCTTTGATAAACGCACAAAGAAAACACATCAAACAAACATTTTGCCAGAAAGCTATACCCACAATGCTGGACAGCTCAGCACCCACAAGAACTGTTTCTGCTATTTTCTCTATGTGAATTTACCTGTTGGCATGCCCATCTGAACAAGACGCCGTTATCTTATTACACCCTGAGAGACAGGTTTAATTAAGTGAGTGCAAAGCAAGGGCTCGCCTGCGGTCTAGCACAGTGGTTCACAATCTTAAGAATAGATATATATTTATATCTACTTGTAGTTCCCAACCAAATGTTCCCCTTCCGTTTCCATATAAACTCAAGAAACTATAGGAAAAGTGCATCCTTGACTATATGGAGAGCATTACACAATTAACCAAACATATATATTCACATCACAGAAGGTGCCTTGGACAAAGTCTGTTGGAGCTGAGTCACTGCTCCACCTTATATTATCCCACAGAGAGACCCCTCTTCCAGCAGAACAGAGAGGAAAACACAAGTCCTTCCTGGAGTTCATTGTGTGTTGTGTCAGCACCTAATGTAGCATAGAATCCTTAGTTACTGAACAGCATGAAAACGTAGTGACAAATCTAAGGTTTCTGGCTGTTGATTCCAGTAGGAAACGTAGTCTGTAGAGTCAATATGCCTAAGTAACTAAAGGTTTTGTATCGGTCTTATGTCTCTTGGCGCCAAAATATATTATGATGTGTTCACATTTACTTACTGCAACATTGCAGTGGGATTTTCGCGCTTCTTACCACTGGGTCTGCTCTGAACGACACTATCGGGGCATGTAAGTGGAGGCAGAGTTCTTCCAGCCGGTGAGCAATACCTAGGAGGCTTGTGCTATAACGCTTCCACAGGATATTGCACCTTTCACTTCACAGGTCCCGGATCACATCTGTTATTTAAAAGAAAGCAGGAATTCCCTCACGTCCGGACAGGTTTCGATACCGATTCAGTTCAGCTTCAATCTGCCGTTGCTCTTAACTCAGTCGGGTGCTGTCAAGAGGGGATGTCACCGTATCCCTCTCCAGCACACCCTCATACACTCCTTATTCCTGCAGACTCTTCCTCTTCCTATTTTTCACTTTTATAAAAACCCTCCCTTTCACATTTTACAGACATATCACAGTCTCGTAACCATGTTCAAACAACAGCAACATCTTGGAGCCATTTAACCTCATCAATTATAAATAAACAAATCTATTGACAACAAGTACAAAGATTATTCAGGAGTGAGTACAACTACATTTATCTTCAATTATATCACCCTGGTAAGCCGACACACATCTCACACACACTCAATACAGCTGACACTGCTAAGAGTTTCTTCCTCCTCTAATGATGAACTTAAATTAACTGATAACATAGGAACTAAACTCCTAGTGCTCACTTACTCCTTCCCGAACCATGGGCTTGCCTTACAGTTGGCCCTCTCAGTCCTGAATATAGGAAAACTGCAGCCCACATGAGGATAACATAAATAAAACAAACAAAGTCACAAAATATAATACAGTATATCAGAAGTCTTCAGAGAGGGTGTTTGACTTCTTCACCCTTACACAGCTATTGGCTGTAACTCGGAATTAGTGGTAGAAATATGAATATTGAAGATTGCCTTGCGCAGGCGTGTACTACGGAGGACATAGAATGAACTTCAATCCAATATTGCAGCCAGCATGCAGCCAGCGGGTAAGGAAAGGGTGAATCAAACACCCGAAAACTCCGCCCATATGACCGAAAACCGGTCCCGCCAAATTCAGGTGACAGGTTCCCTTTAAGCATGCAACTATGTTTGATGTAATAGCATGAATGAAGGTGCATCAATTTTGACTAGAGTAAATAGTAGAAGACATAATAAACTTACTTTCTAATCTATACATTCTTATAGGTACACACTCATCCATCATCCTGGAAAAATAGGATGCAAGAAGGAGCATATTTTTAATTTTTTTTATAGTCACTAGAATAAGGAACATAATCCAAATGAAAAGCAAAGAGAAAAGTCACACATATTTTTAAAAATAAATTTAGTTTTGTGTTTTGCCATTTCTATTGACAGGAAATGTAAATGCGTGCTTCGCTTTTAATTTAATAGTGTATGTTTCATCAATATTCATCAAAGCTAGAGCAAATATTTCACATAGAATTACTGTGGGTGATGCAGGATTAGCAGATTTGAAGGTTTATTAGATTTTTTTAATTAGTTGAATAATTCTGAAACATATTATGAGCAGATTTCTGAAAAATAATTTGCTGCAGTTTTGTTTTTTTATAGTTTTTTTTCTTCCTAAAGCTACAAGTAGATCTTAAATTAAGGAAAAATATGAAGAAAAAACTTTTAGGCTGGATTCAGAACTCTGTGTTTCATGGTTAGTATATTTACTGTGATCTCCAAATTGACCTCAAGTCTTCTAACTCAAACTACCAACCTCAAATATGCCATGTAGGCTGTTAGTTCAGTTTAGATGATCTGCGCAGTGAGTCAAGGCACTTGAGTTTAAATATGGACTTAAATTTAAATGTTTGAATCTAAATTTAATTTTTATTTTTATTTTTTAACCCCCCCAAAAATTAAAAGCTTTCTTTACTAGCAAAAAAATCCTCCTTTTCAGTTCAACAAATATAAATACGTAAATGATTTTTGCTGCTTATAGGGAAACTGACGACAGATTGGACCGCATGTACAATATGACAGGTTCCCTTTAACAAAAAAAACATGAGGGGATACATTTAATAATGTTGATAAATACTGTTTATATGTAAAGCAGCTTTTATCCTGATATGGATAATAATGTATAGTGCCATAATAGCAGTAGCACAAAGTGTCATTGACAGTAAATAGTACTGTCTCAGTATTCAGATTTAGTGTAAGAGATCAAATATACCATTACATACCCTTAACATAAATGCAGATCATCATAGAGATTGTCTCAACTAGTCGTCAGGAATGCACCACATCCTTGCCTCCCAATTTCCTGCATGCTGAGGAGGAGGCAGAGAATTACTGATTAATTGATTGATAATTCAGACCAGCAACATGGTTGTGACAATGGCCCTCTCTGATGCTGCAAGGCAACTTTGCCATTGAATGTGGCCGGATCCAGCAATTTGGCCAGCATCAAAGCAGCACGTTTAAGGTTTATGAAAAACAGCATGTAAGCATTGCACTCATTGCCTAGGAGACAGACCACTGCTGATATACTACTGAGGTGGCTGGAAACCAAACTAGGCAAAACAGGGTTGCCACCGGGAATTTCAGGACCCCATAATGGAAATATTTTCACACCCTCATGAGATTCTGCCCAGGCTAACAAACCTTTCACAGTCCCTCAGCCCACTCTTGGGAAAACTCCACTTCTGCACCACATCCTTACCAATAACGTGTTAACAGTTCCCATTGAACACCATATCACAAACATAGCCATAAGCTTTTGTTTTGGCCAGCAGATTTTTTAAGTCTGCCACCATGACAAGGTAGACCTAGACTCTTTTGGCAGGACCTAACTCTAGCACAAAAACGAAGGTATCCAGCTCAGGAAATAAAATCAAAAGTCTTCATTTGGATAAGTTAAAAAAAATAAGCTGCTTGACAAGCTGGTGCATACCGGAGAAACGGATGTCTTCAATAACATGTCACTTGTGCACAAGTACCTGGCGTCAAGCAGACACGTTTCTGTGCTCGGACTGAATTTCTCATGGGCTGTGAGAATACCATCATAAGGGTGAGCTGAATCATTTTCCTTTTTTCAGGACCCTACTCTACCCTAACCTATTAAACATTTTTTAAAATACCCAACACTCTTTTTAGGTATATTTTTTATTTATTTTTCTTTAAGAGAATGTGTCACATATGTTTTTTAAACTAATTGAAACCAGATTGTGATAATTGTTTGTAATCTGTCTTTCTGATTGTAGATTATTGTTTTCCGTTTTCTGTAAATTTATGGAAGCTGCTCTCTTGCCTGTTTGGAGATATGGACATTGGACATATGCATGTGTATATACACTGGTCAAAAAAATAAAGGGAACACTAAAATATTACATCATGGATATCACTGAATGAAATATTCCAGTTGCAAATCTTTATTCATTACATAGTGGCAGGGCCGCCATCAGGGCATTACTACTCTTACATGTGTAAGGGGCACGGTGATCAGAGGCAAGGAGGGAGGGCCCAGGCTGGCTGAGACATGCTGACAGCATGTCTCTCACACACTTCGGGCCCTACCTCTTTTCCTTCAACTCACCGGGCTCCAAGATCAAGGGTGGCACTGTCCTGCTGGTCTGGAGGCATTATGAGCTGACTGCATCACTCCTATCTGATGTCACCGCACTCAGTGCAGCAGACACGATGCACAAGGTCATTGGCAGTGGGCACTAGTTCTGTGCAGAGCTCGGTGCCGCCTCCAGCAGAGGTTCCACCGCCGTCTTCTCTCACCCTCACCTACTCTTGAACATGACAGCAGCAGTGACCAGAGCTCTGCAGGAAGAGATTGGAGGAGCCAGAAAAGGTCAGCAAGTCTGTGATGCGGCCTCTTAGTGGCTCCAGATCTAGGGCTTCTCACTGGGCTGCAGAAGGGACCCCCGGGCCCCACTATTCCTGTGGGAACAAGCTGCCTGCAGTGCACTATACTGCACTACACTACCCCTCCATAACGCTAGTACTGGTTAATACTGGTTAGGAAACTGCTGTGTGTGATATCTTCCTGTACTCACATCACCTGCTGCAGTTGAGACCGGGGGAGGGGGTTACCAAGTGTCTGTACTGCAGCTATCATAGTCTTCTGCTGTGCTGGGGGCTCCTCCTATTGACTTCTGCCCTGCCTGTCTGCTGTCCTGGTATGGACAGGTGTTAAAGGCCCTGTAGCATAGGTAAGTATATATAATAGTGTGAGTATGATAGTATGTGTATATAGTGTATGTAATATATAGTGTGCAGTATATGTATTTTCTTGTTTGTAAATACATCTGTATGGATATACTGCAGATGAACCTTCTATATGTAATAGTGTATCTGTAGTATATAGTGTATGTAATGTGTAGTGCACAGTATATACATGATCCTTGTATCTACTATATGTTGTACATAATGTACAGTTTATATACTATATATACAGTATATATAGGCTATCAGTGTAGATTGACTGTGGAGCAGCCATGTCTGCAGAGGAGCGCTGCGCTCTGTGCCCTAATGCCAGCATAAAATGCACATGTATGTCCATGAATTATTTCCCTCAGAGCCTTATCTTTAATAACAAACCTCATCTATAATGCGTGAGTCAACGTTATATATCGGTATACTGTATGTATGTATATATAAGTGAGCATTTTACAGTAGCCGCATAATGTTTTTTTCTTACGTTGTGCGTTCTTTTAGAAAAAAAAACTGCAGCATGTCAATTCATCCGGTGTTTTTGCTGCATTTCTTTTAACTTTTCAAATTAATGCAACACAAATGCACATACAGTAATGTGCGCAGCATTTTGCTGACAACACTCCAGGGTCATTCAGAAATGTTTAAAGTTCCTATAGAAATGAATGGAGAGGGCAGAACATGTGCTGTCACCGTTCCTTTTCTGAAAGCCACCGCTGGGTCCCAATTTTTTCTGTTCAACAGTGAAACATTCAGACATACACTATATGGCAGATCCTTTCAATTTGTCATTATCTGTTCACTAAATGGTGGTAATATTTTGTCTGGTCATGGTGTGATGGTATTTGTCCCTTGATGTGGTATCATTCGGTCACTATGTGATGGTAATATGTGGACTTGTCATGGTGTGACGGTATTTGTCCCTTCCATATTTTATTTTAGGTCACTATGCGGTGGTAATATGTGGTCTGGCCATGGTGTAGTGGTATTTGTCCCCTGTATGTGGTATTATTGGTCATTTTAAAAAATGTATGTGACTCATTCCCTTGGAGAAAAATAAATAAAAATGGACCTAAAAGACTATTGGATATTTAAAGAAATTTTAAGAGGTTAGCGTAGAGTATTACCATCCCCAAAAGAGTCTGCCTTGTTGTTTTGGCGGATGAAAAAATCTTTTGGCCAAAACAAACACTGTTGGCTACGTATGTGATGTGGTATTCGATGGGAACTGATAATGTGTGATTGGTGAGGATGTGGTGCAGAAGTGGAGTTTTTCCAAGAGTGGGTAGTGGGATTGTGGAAGGTTCGATGGGTGGAGATGGAGCTGAGGTGGAGCCTGGGTGGAGTCTCAAGGGGGCCCAAAAACTTTTTCCAGTATGGGGCCCTGAAATTCCTGGTGGCAGCCCTGCATAGTGGAATGGATTGAGAACAAAAGAACATAAATATGATCAATGTAAATCAAAATTAACATCATATGGAAGTCTGCATTAGGAATGATATCCAAAATCAAAGTAAAAAATCAAATTACAGCCTGATCCAATTTCAGTGGAAATGCCTAAAGACTAGGGTTGAGCGACTTTTACTTTTATAGTATCGGGTCGGGTTTCACGAAATCCGACTTTTTCAAAAGTCGGGTCGAGTGAAATCGGCCGATCCTATAAAAAAGTCGGGGTCGGCCGAAACTCGAAACCCAATGCAGTGCATTGGGTTTCCAATGGTTCCCAGGGTCTGAAGGAGAGGAAACTCTCCTTCAGGCCCTGCGATCCATATTTAAGTGTAAAATAAAGAATTAAAATAAAAAATATCACTATACTCACCCTCGGACGTGCCCTGGTACTAACCGGGAACCTTCCTTCCTTCGAATCAGCGCTTGCAGAACCTTGTGGTGACGTCGCAGTGACGTAGCGGCTTGTGATTGGTCGCGCGACCGCCCATGTGACCGCTCGCGCGACCAATCACAAGCCGCGACGTCACCGCGACGTCACCGCAAGGTCCTGCAAGCGCTGATTCTTAGGAAGGAAGGCTGCCGGAAAGAAGCAGGGCGCGTCCGAGGGTGAGTATATACCTAATAGGAATATACTCACCCTCGGACGCGCCCTGCTTCTTTCCGGCAGCCTTCCTTCCTTCGCATCAGCGCTTGCAGGACCTTGCGGTGACGTCGCGGCTTGTGATTGGTCGCGCGAGCGGTCACATGGGCGGTCGCGCGACCAATCACAAGCCGCGATGTCACCGCAATGTCACCGAAAGGTCCTGCAAGCGCTGATTCAAAGGAAGAAAGGCTGCCGGTTAGTACCAGGGCGCGTCAGAGGGTAAGTATAGCGATATTTTTTATTTTAATTCTTTATTTTACACTTAAATATGGATTCCGATAGCGATTTCTGATATTGCAAACATATCGGAACTCGGGATCGGAATTCCGATACCAGATTCAGAAGATCGCCGACTTCATGGCCGACCCCACACAGGGGTCGGGTCGGGTTTCATGAAACCCGACTTTGCCAAAAGTCGGCGACTTCTGAAAATGGCCGACCCGTTTCTCTCAACCCTACTAAAGACAAATAAATGATGCTTAGTAGTATTTGTGGCCTTCACGTGCCTGCATGAACTGCTTACAATGCATGGGCATGGTCCTGATGAGGCAATGGATGTTCTCCTGAGGAATCTCCTCCCAGACCTGGATTAAAGCACCAATCAACTCCTGGACAGTCTGTGGTGCAACATGGTAGATGGAACGAGACATGATGTCCCAGTTGTGCTCGGTTGGAGTCAGGTCTGGGGAATGAGCAGGCCATCCAAAGCATCAATGCCTTCATCATGTTTGGAACTGCTGACACACTTCATCCTCATGAGACATAGCATTGTCATGCATCAGAAGGAACTCAGGGCCCAGTGCACCTACACATAGTCACACAATGTGTCTGAGAATCTCACTTAAAGGAAGTCAGAGCACCTCTGGCTAGCATATGGAGAGCTGTGCAACCTTCCAAAGAAATGCCTCCCCACACCATTACTGACTGACTGCCAAACCAGTCATGCTGGAGGATGTTGCAGGCAGCAGAACATTCTCCATGGCATCCCCAGACTGTCATGCCTGTCACATGTGCTCAGTGCAAATCTAATCCGTGAAGAGCACAAGGAGCCAATGTCAAATCTGCCAATCTTTGTCTCCTCTGGTTGTAAGCACAATACCCAGTTTTGGACATAGAACCCTTATACCACCCTTATTCACTCTGTTTCTAACAGTTTGAGCATACACATTTATGTTAGTGGCCCGCTGGAGGTCATTCTGCAGGGCTCTGACACTGCCCCTCCTGTTCCACCTTACACAACAAAGGAGGTAGCAGTCCTGCTGCTGGGCTGTTGCCCTCCTTCAGCCTCTTCAACATTTCCTGGTGTACTGGCCTATCTCCTGTTATCTAATCCATGCTCTAGACACTGTTCTTACAGACACAGCTACCCTTCTTGACACAGCTCGCATTGATGTGCCATTCTGGATGAGCTGCACTACCTGAGCAACTTCGGTGGGTTTACTACTGTACCTCTAGGGGTGAGAGCAATGAGAAAATGCAAATGTTATCAAAGCAACAGACAAAAAGGAAGAAAACAGAGAAATAGTATGTGTTCACCATCTGCAGAACCACTCCTTTATAGGGGTTGTCTTGCTAAATTGCCTGTAATTTCTACCTGTTGTTTGTTCCATTTGCACAACAGCAGGAGAAATTGATTCACAATCAGTGTTACTTCATGACTGGACAGGATGATTTCACAGGTGTGATTGGCAGTGTACATCACAAGACATGATACAGGACTATTTCCTTGGCAGAGTTAGCTATACATCGTCTCATGTTTAGTAACATGCAGATGTAATTGTGCAAGAAGGGGGAAGAGATGATATGTGACACTAACTACTTTGAATAGTGGATTCTGTTATCTCTTATTGTAATCCTGCTTGTTATAATAATGAGGTGGAAGTGTCAGTCTATTAGAAAAGCAGTTTATGTTTATTTATTATTTTATAATATAAGAAGTGACATGAACTTTAAAGTAAATTCTTCAAAAACTTTAAACTATTTTTGGAACTCCTAGTTAAAATAATAGAGTGGCTGCATGCATGTCTAACCAGCTGTTCGGTTCATTTCAGGGGGCAGTTGGAGTTATGAGCCCCCTGTTTTCAAGATTAGTGGGAGTTCAACTTCTGGGACCCCCACTGATCACAAGAATGGGGCCCCTGTAAATCTCATCACCCCCTGAAATGAGCAGAGCAGCTGATTAGGCATGCATGTAGCCACTCGATTGTAAGGGACAGCTCACACATCAGATTTCCAAGCAGAATTTTGGTGTGGACAAATTCTTGGCACAGCTGTGACTAAAACCCGCCATTCTACAATCCTCATCGCTATCTGCCATAGATATGAATGGGAGGCATGAAGGAATCGCTATGGGTATTCAGCAAAATGTAGATGTGTCTGCTCTAAATTTCTTCTTGAAGATCTGCCTTGTGAACTGGCTGAAATAATTTTCCCATATGTTGTGTAAGTATTAGGTTACTAGAACATCCATTGAAGACAAGCAGCAGTACCTTATTGAAGGTAGACAGGCAAAAGTCAGTAGGCTTGAAATAAGTAGTGTTTAGTAGTTTACAAGCAGGCACCAGACAGAGATGGCTCCAACTTCACTCTGCCCGAGCAGGGAAGGAGGCAAAGGAAGAGTACTAGATGGGTGGGCCAGCGGGTATTTGATTGAGAGGTCTGATGGGGGAATGGGAGGTCAGACTGGAGAGTGGGTGGATGAGCACATGCACCTCATCGTTTTGGGGTCCTCAACTCCTGCATACAATGTGCTGCAAGAGCCCAGGGCACACAGGCAGCTTAGAAACAGAGGAGGTGTTGGAAGCGTCTGACCTCACTAATACAATGTATGCCATACAATGTAAGTACCTGTGGCTGTGAGTGTTTGTTGCCCCGGGGCTTAAAAAAACAAAGTAAAGTAATTAGCCCGGGCCCTAAGCGTGCAACGCAGTCTGCCAGGCTGTTCGTACAGTGGCTCGGATGTGCGGACCCCTCTTTGCTTCTGCTCACCGGGACCCATACACCAGTAATGCCCTGATGGTGACCCTGAGGCACAAGTAGTAAACATTAAAAATACCTCTGATCTTGAGAACAGAGAAGATTTTTAATGACAAGTAAATTGCAAAGTTGCTTGGTGTTATAAGTTCTTTGCACTTTTACGCACTTAAGATGATGAGATAACCCCCTTATATAATATTGCTTGCTTTAATTTCTGAATATACTGTGTGCTTAGTCAATTTATTTATATATACTATATATATATAGATCTGTCTATTTTGTGAAGAAAAACATTTTTAAAGCATATCCTTTTTGTTACTTTGATAAGACAAAAACAGAGTCAATTCACACAAAAATGTAGTGCATATTGCAATTCTTTCTGCATCTCTGGCCATTTTAGCTGTGTCTAAGGCTACGTTCACACTAGCGTTGTGCGCCGCTGCGTCGGCGACGCAACGCACAACGCACGCAAAAACGCGGCAAAACGCACGCAAAAACGCTGCGTTTTGCGACGCATGCGTCGTTTTTTGCCGAAAATCGAACGCAAGAAAAATGCAACTTGTTGCGTTTTCTTGGTCCGACGCTTGCGGCAAAAAAGACGCATGCGTCGCACAACGCAACAAACAAATACGCATGCGTCCCCCATGTTAAACATAGGGGCGCATGACGCGTGCGTCGCCGCTGCGTCGCCCGACGCTAACCCGACGCACACTAGCATAACGCTAGTGTGAACGTAGCCTAAGAAAGGTCATAATGAAATATCCACCATTTTATTTTCTTTGCACAGTGTTACCATTCTACCTGCTGTCTTTCAGATGCTATGTTTATATTAATAGTGAAGAATAGTAATACAAATGAGATACTTACTGCTATATTATGTATGCTTTAATGTTAATTAATGTGCAAATTAGTCATGCTAAGGCTATAGGAAGTGAGGTATTTCAATTGTTAAAGAATCTACTATACATGTCTCTAAGATACTATGAATGATGTGCTCCACTGCAGACTCACTTGCTTCTAAATTAATGTATTTAGGATCTTACCAGATGTGCGCGGTGTTCATATAGATTTTATGTATGCTAATGTCTCATTGTTATTCTGCCGTGCATTTTGTACACTAAATTGGTATGTCATTGTTCACATTTTGTCACTTGATTATGTTCAAGGGCAAATTTTGCATTTTTTATGACAAGGGTTGTTCCAATGTAAAAATTAAAAAAAAACTACAGGTGCTTCTTACGAAATTAGGACATCATCAAAATGTAATTTATTTCAGTTCTTTAATACAAAAAGTGAAACTCATATATTATATAGCATCATTACAGAGTGATCTATTTCAAGTGTTTATTTCTGTTAATGTTGATGATTATGGCTTACAGCCAATGAAAACCCAAAAGTCATTATCTCAGTAAATTAGAATAATTAACAAAAAAAACCCTGCAAAGGCTTCCTAAGCATTTAACAAGGTCCCTTAGTCTGTTTCAATCATGGGGAAGACTGCTGACTTGACAGATGTCCAGAAGGAAGTCATTGACACACTCCACAAGGAGGGTAAGCCACTATAGTTCATTGCTAAAGAAGCTGACTGTTCACAGAGTGCTGTATCCAAGCATATTAATGGAAAGTTGATTGGAAGGAAAAAGTGTGGTAGAAAAATGTCCTCAAGCAACCCGGATAACAGCAACCTTGAAAGGATTGTTAAGAAAAGGCCATTCAAAAATTTTGGGGGGATTCAAAAAGAGTGGACTGCTGCTGGAATCATTGCTTCAAAAGCCACCACACACAAATGTATTGAGGACATGAGCTTAGGAGAGTGGACTTTTGCTAAAGTCATTGCTTCAAGAGCCACCACACACAAACGTATCCAGTACATGGGCTACAAGTGTCGCATTCCTTTTGTCAAGCCCCTCATGAGCAATAGACAACACCTGAATCGTCTTACCTGGGCCAAGGGGTAAAAGAACTCAACTGTTGATCAGTGTCCAAAGTGTTGTTTTCAGATTAAAGTAAATTTTGCATTTCATTTGGAAATCAAGGTCCCAGAGTCTGGAGGAAGAGTGGAGAGGCACACAATCCAAGCTGCTTGAGGTCTATTGTAAAGTCATGTCATCTGTTGGTGTAGGTCCACTGTGTTTTATGAATACCAAAGTCAGCGCAGCTGTCTACCAGGAAATTTTAGAGCACTTCCTGCTTCCCTCTGCTGACAAGCTTTTTGGAGATGGAAATTTCATTCTCCAGCAGAATTTGGCACCTATCCACACTGCTAAAAGTACCAATACCTGGTTTAAAAACAAGGTTCACTGTGCTTGATTGGCTAGCAAACTCGCCTGACCTTAACCCCATAGAGAATCAATGGCGTATTATCAAGAGGAAAGTGAGAGACACCAGACCCAACAATGCAGACGGGCTGAAGGCTGCTATCAAAGTAACCTGGGCTTCCATAACACTTCAGCAGTGCAACAGGCTGATCGCCTCCTTGCCATGCCACATTGATGCAGTAATTGATGCAAAAGGAAACCCAACCAAGTATTGAGTGCATTTACTGAACATACATTTCGGTAGGCCAACATTTTGGATTTTAAAATCATTTTTCAAGCTGGTTTTATAAAGTATTCTACTTTACTGAGATAATAACTTTTGGGTTTTCATTGGTTATAAGCAGAGGCGTAGCTAGGGGTTCAGCTCAGGGGGGGCGAAACAGGCGGACATATCATTAGTGCAAACTATGCGGCAGCACATGGGCACAAGAGTTAAGGGGGGCCTTTTCTACCTCTAAATAAGGTGCAATTTTGTATTTTTAGAAGTTCTTGGGCTGCAAAGGGCCCATATATTGTTCTTGCACATAGGCCCTTTTCTGTCTGTGTCCACAGACAAAATAAATCTCTATACAATAACCAGTACTGATATTACCGCCATATGGTAATACCATATAGTTGTAGAGACCAGTCCTGCATGACATAGAGAGATCACAGTACAGTTGTAGATGGTGACTTACAGAGGACGTTCTTTCCGGTGGAGCCATTCACTTTTCCCATCTGTGTATACTATTACGTCCACATTTTTCAGTCACCGATCTGTGTATAGAGAGCGGCGGCTGTAACTGATGCCCCGGGACAGACTGACAGCCGGTACAGCACTATCTGCCACCCAGTAGTTAGGCTTCAATGCTACGTAAGTGCCTACTTAATATTTAGGAGTCCCCCTATGTACAGTAATAATTGCCCCAGCATCGCTGATGAGAGCAGGAGGTCATGTGACGATTTTATTCTATTGAGAGAAGTCAAACTTGCCTAGTCAACACGTGCAAATAGCAAACATGGTCGCATGACCGCCTGACCACACCAGTGGTCTTGGGGTCTCATGACGGCAGGTGCACCCCATCATGATTTGGCAGTCTGTAGAGTGACTGCAGACAATTATCCCAAGCCTTTAATAACTTAAAGGGAACCTGTCACCCCCCATTAAGGCCTACTACGGTAAAAGAACCACCTTCTTCAGCACTAAGGCTGCATTCTGTGAAGGTGGCTCTTATGTTTTTGATCCCTAATAACGCTGAAATATTCACTTTTATAAATTGTGCGCCATACCTGTATTGAGTCCGGGGGGTACGTTTTCTCCCCCTGACTCAGCCGCCTCGCAGCCGTTCATCATCCCACCAAGCACCGCCTCCTTTCTGTCTTGTGCCGTCACCAGCGCTCTGCCATTATTTCTCGGGCATGCGCAGTGCGCGCTGCCCTGGAACTTATATCAAATGATGTAAGTAGATGGAACCTGCGCACAGCGCCAGATTCCCAGCCCCGCAGTGTAAATAAATCATATCACACTGCGGGGCAGGATCTCGGGCCTCCGCTACACGCAAGCACGATATCAGTACATCAGCTGATGGGAGTTCCAGGGCAGCGCACACGGTGCATGCCCGAAAAATGAGAGCCCAGGCATCGGTGCCTGGTGGGATGATGGACGGCTGGGAGGCGGTTGTGTCCGGGGACAAAAGACGTATCCCCCAGACTCAATACAGGTATGGGGCACAATTTATAAAAGTGAATAAGGTATGGAGCGCAATTTATAAAAGTGAATATTTCAGCGTTATTAGGGAATAAAAACATAAGAGCCACCTTCACAGAATGCAGACTTAGTACTGCTGAAGGTGGCTGGCTGTATTAACTTAATAGGCCCTGGGGGGGTGACAGGTTCCCTTTAATAATTTAATTATAAGCAATTTATTCTTATAACATGGAATGCAGCCCGTGGTTACTGTATTGTTATACTTGTTAGGGGGCAGACAGACGGACATATTTCTCATGTGAGGATCGCATCGCAATCCTCGGACTGACCGTCGGCTCTCCTGACCTGAGGCTGACAGTTGCATAGCAATTTATCACGCTGTCAGGAGAGGTGTCAGGGCCAGTCTGAGGATTGCAAAGCGATCGTCACATGAGTTATACAGTGTCTGTCTGCGCCTTTATGTTAATACTTATCCTTGTTATAGTAATATTAACCTTCTTTGCTATGCTTGTTTTACTAATAGTTATAAAAGACCCAGCTCGCAATAATAAAAACCCCCCGACCTCCCCATCTCCAGCCCCCAAGACAGCAACTATTAGGGTATGTTTCCAAGGGGCGTATTGCTTGGGGTTTTGCTGGGGATTGGACGCTGTGTACATCCGCAGCGTCGAAACCGCAGCTTCCAGATGTTACAGTATAGTGGAGGGGATTTTATGAAATCCCGTCTCCACTATGCGTACATAGACGCAGGTGGCAGACCTGCGTAACCGGACATGTGGCGCGTTTTTCTAGACAGCAGCATGTCTATTTATCTTGTGGAGATGCTCCGTCTCCACAAGATAGATAAAACAGTCTATGAATAGGAAGCGGTGATTCCACCTGTGTTCAATGAATATATGCAGAATCACCGTGCGTACAACAGTGGGCAGCGCTTTAGGCGGAGCGGGGTATCTGCTGCGTCCAAAGCGCTGCCAATACACCTCGAGGACACATACCCTCACATATGATGGAGTGAATATCTCATAACATTAAACAGTATAATAATAATCAGCCCCCCAGTGCCCCCTCACCACGTCAGCCCTCATAATACCCTCAAACACTCCCATTCACCCCCACAGTGCCCTGTCTCACTCCCACAATACCACCACCCTCTCTCATTTACCCCCACAGTGCCCTGTCCCCTGCACACCCACAATAACACCCATCGCTTCACATTTACCCCACAGTGCCCTGTCCTCCTCTCCCACTTCAGCCCCTACAATAACACAATCCTCTCACATTCCCCCCTACAGTGACCATGATATGCCTAAACCGAATTACTCTAATAAAATCCATACCCACTTACTAATGAAGTTTTCAGGCAGACAGTGAGGAGAACCAGGAAGTGTCCAGAGAGCTGCACGGAGGGCACTAGGACCCAGCGTGCCTCAGACAAACCAAGCATGCACAGCCAGAAAGTAACTGCATCTGCTGCTGCCAGCCAGGAAGAGACTCCACGGGTGAGACCACATCGCACTCTGCACGGAGGGGGGCTCTGCAGCTGACATTGTGCTGCTCTCTCCCTGACACCTCAGACTCGGCAGTGGATCTCCTGGTGGGCCCCTTCAGGTGACTGGGCCCAGGGCAATGGCCCCCTCTGCCCCCCCAGTAGCTACGCTACTGGTTATAAGCTATAATCATCAACATTAACGTAAATAAACACTTGAAATAGATCACTCTGCTTGTAATGTCTCTTAATATATGAGTTTCACTTCTTGTATTGAAGAACTGAAATAAATTAACTTTTGATGATATTCTAATTTTGTTAGAAGCTCCTGTATAGTTTGTGATTGTATTATTTTATTTTATAGTATCCTATTCATGGCAAAGTATCCCAGGGTTATAGGTCAAAGTGAATAAATTGTTTATTATTTATATAACCTATACATTTTCAATAAGCACACTTTATCAAGCATTTTCAGAAATTTTATGTGGTATATTTGTTTTTTATGTCAAGATAACTCTTACAATTTCAATTTTATGTGCACATGGTCCGCACATGCTTTACTTCTTCCTGTTGTGACGCCTCTCACACAGCCAAACCAGATCTCCACTTTGCACTGACAAGGGGCAGTACCCCAAAACACAGTGTCTGCAAATTGAGATTCTGGTTTAGCTATTATCCTAAGTCATGTGACAAGGCTGGTTAAAGGGTCAACATTGACTTGTAGGATTGCTACTTCCAATAGGTGGCACCAGAGTTCTAGTTCTCTTCCTCTCTGAAGAGACAATTTGCATAATTAGCACATTTCCCAGAGGAGCATTGCAGCTTTAAGTCTCCTCATCCCGGCATGCTTAGCATGTCAATCTCCGCAAGGAGAAACGATGCTTCAAGAAAAAAGTGGAAATTTATAGTGGCAAATAAAGCAAAATATTGCAGGTTGATTTGCAGCTAAGGACAAGAAAGCATCTTTGAAAGCATCTGGATAAGCAAGTGAGCAAGCTTGCAAGTGTTTACATTCCAAATATGTTATGTCCAGGGTTGGACACAGACAGAAAAGGGCCCCTATGCAAGATGAGTATGTGGAAAATTTAGTGTCCGAAATCTTACCATAATGGATACCTATGTGGGTGTGTGACAAAAGCCGCTTGCTGCTGTTTTGGAGGTAGAAGTGGGCACCCTCACCTCACAGAACCCAATTCAAAGGGACTGGTTGCACCAATGGTATGTCTGATCCTAATGTGTAACTTTAAATTCAGTTACTTTGGATTGAGGGACTTTAGAAGGGAGAAGAAGTCATGACACTTTTTTTTTACAGCCGAGTAAAAATACTCCTTTTAGCATTTTGGAAAAGCATTTTTAGCCTAGTTTGAGTAGAGAAGATACAGTAATTTAAATGTTTAATATATATTGATACAGTGGCATATAAAAGTTTGGGCACCCCTAGTTAAAATTACTATTATTGTGAACAGTTAAGCAAGATGAAGATGATATATATTTTCATCTACTACATTTTAAACATTACAAAAAGAGAACATGGGCTGATGGAAAAGTTTGGACACCTTGTATGATTAGTGCCTTAGCACCCCCTTTTGAAAGTATCACAGCTTGTAAATGCTTTTTGTAGCTAGCCAATCCTCTTTTAATTCTTGTTTCAAGGTTTTTCATTCATTCTTTCTCAGTAACGTAACAACTCTGCTGGCATCATGGCATGGCCTCTCATCTCTCACACTATCTTACCCACTGCTCCAGGTCATGATGTGGTTTCTGTTTCTTGCTAGCTCCATATTCTGTGCCTCTGCTCTCTGCATGCTTCCTGGCTGTGTGCATAGGGGGGGGGGGGGGTGGCGCGAAAAACTCTCTGGTTCTTATAGGAATCAGGTGCACCTATCTGGCCTGTTCCTGACCAATTACCAAGAGGCCTCCAGTATTTAGTGCAGCTCTTTCCTTGTGTTCTCAGTCTGCTTATGCTCCACACTCTTGCAGCTCTGCCTGCTCTGTACCTTTGTGACTTTACCTCTGCTCCGCACTCCTGCAGTTCCGCTCTACTTAGCTTCTGCTGCTGCAGTAATCTCTTGCTGCAGCTCCTCTCCGCATTCCTTGTGGTTCTGCTCTGCTGCTGCAGAAACCTCTTGCTGCAGCTCCTCTCCGCATTCCTTGCGGTTCCGCTCTGCTTAGCTTCTGTTGCTGCTCCATCTCCTGCTGCTCTACCATTCCTATCTGCAGCCTTGCGGTTATCTTCCTATGTGAACAGGTCTCAACCTGTTCCTTCACACTCCATTCCTTCCTGCTTGTTTACATACCTGCATCTCTTGTGCGAACAGGTCCCTACCTGTTCCTTCATACTTCATTCCTTTCTGCTTGTCTCCTTACCTGCACCTCCTGTGTGAACAGATTCCAACCTGTTCCTTCATACTTCATTCCTTTCTGCTTGTCTCCGTACCTGCACCTCCTGTGTGAACAGGTCCCTACCTATTCCTTCATACACCACACCAACCAGCCCTGTGTCTCTGCCATTCCTGCCAGCCCTGTGTCTCTGCCATGCCTGCCAGCTTTGTGTCTCTGCCGTACCTGCTAGCCCTGTGTCTCTGTCTTTCCTGCCAGTCCTGTGTCTCTGCCAGCTCTGTGTCTCAGCCGTGCCAGCCTACTCATCTGAATCTCATCCGTGCTCATCTGCTAGTCCTGCCTGATGCCCACACCAATCCTGGTGTTCCTGATTCCCAAGTGGGATCAGCAGCCACAGCCAGGCACCACCCTGGAGTAGCACCTGGCAGCTGCCTGCCTCACAACCCTGACCTCACAATCAGAGGCTCCAGTGAAGACCAAGGCAGCGGTCATAGTCATGCCCCTTCCAGGTTGGTCTGGTTTGTGGCCCAGTAGGGCCACAAACCCCCGAGCTCACGCCCACCAGTCAGGGCGTGAGCGTGACAAATAAATTCTTCCAGTTCTATGAGATTCCTTGATTGTCTTGCATGTACTGCTATTTTGAGTTCTAACCACATGATTTTTAATGATGATCAGATCAGGGTACTGTGCGGGCCATTGTAAAACATTGTGCTTGCACCTTTTGAAGTAGTCTGTTGTGGATTTTGACGTGTGTTTTGGATCCTTATCCATTCATAACAACTATCCTCTTTTCAACTTTAGCTTTTTTACAGATGATCTTATGTTTGCATTAAGAATTTGTTGAAATTTCACTTAATCCATTCTTCCCTCTACCCAGGAAATTTTCCCCATGCCATTGACTACCACACAGCCCCAAAGCATAATATATCCACCCCCATGCTTAATGGCTGGTGAGATTTACTTTTCCTGAAATTCTGTGCTATTTTTTCTCCACACATACCTTTGATCGTTGTGGCCAAAGAGTTCTATTTTAACCCCTTCCTGACCTCGGACGGGATAGTACGTCCAAGGTCAGAAATCCCGCTTTGATGCGGGCTCCGGCGGTGAGCCCGCATCAAAGCCGGGACTTGCCAGCTGTTTTGAACAGCTGACATGTGCCCGCAATAGCTGTGGGTGAAATCGCGATTTACCCGCCGCTATTAACTAGTTAAATGCTGCTGTCAAACGCAGACAGCGGAAAATAACTACTGCTCCCGGAAATACACGCATCGCCGACCCCCGTCACATGATCGGGGTTCAGCGATGCTTCTGCATTGCAACCATAGAGGTCCTTGAGACCTCTATGGTTACTGATCCCCGCTAGCTGTGAGCGCCACCCTGTGGTCGGTGCTCATAGCACCCCTGCATTTCTGCTGTATAGCAGCGATTAATAATAAAAGCATTAACCTGATCGCTAAACGGCATAGCGAGAAAAAAATTTGAAACGCCAGAATTACTTTTTTTAGTCGCCGTGACATTGCATTAAAATGCAATAACGGGCGATCAAAAGAACGTATCTGCACAAAAGTGGTATCAATAAAAATGTAAGCTTGGAACGCAAAAAATAAGCCCTCACCAACCCCAGATCACGAAAAATGGAGATGCTACAGGTATCGGAAAATGGCGCAATTTTTTTTTTTTTAGCAAAGTTTGGAATTTTTTTTCACCACTTAGATAAAACGTAACCTAGTCATGTTTGATGTATATGAACTCGTAATGACCTGGACAATCATAATATCAGGTCAGTTTTAGCATTTAGTGAACCTAGCAAAAAAGCCAAACAAAAAACAAGTGTGGGATTGCACTTTTTTTGCAATTTCACCGCACTTGGAATTTTTTTCCTGTTTTCTAGTACACGACATGCTAAAACCAATGATGTTGTTCAAAAGTACAAATCGTCCCGCAAAAAATAAGCCCTCACATGGCCATATTGATGGAAAAATAAAAAAGTTATGGCTCTGGGAAGAGGGGAGCGAAAAACGAACACGGAAAAACAGAAAATCCCCAGGTAATAAAGGGGTTAACCTCATTGGTCCACAGGACTTGTTTCCAAAATGCATAAGGCTTGTTTAGATGTTTACATACTTCAAACGCTGAATTTTATGGTGAGGATGCAGGAGAGGTTCACTTTTGATGATTCTTTCACGAAGGCCATATTTGTGCTGGTGTCCCTGAACAGTACAACAATGTACTATAACTCAAGAGTCTGCTAAATCTTTCTGAAGGTATTTTTCAGTCAAGCGGGGGTTCTAATTTGCATCTCTAGCTATCCTATGAACAGCTCTCACTGAAATCTTGCGTGGTCTTCCAGACCTTATCTTAACCTCCACTATTCCTGTTAATTGCCATTTCTTTTTTTTTTTTTTTTATCCAAACAATTTTATTAATGTTAAGTGAGACAAATAACATATGCAAGAAGCATTTTTAATTTTTTGTATGAAGGGGAGGGAAGGTATAGGAGCAATGCGGAGGAGAGGAAAGGGAATCAGAGGTAAAGGTTAGGGAAATAGGAATGAGAGGGGGGGGAGTCAGGGAAGGGAAAACTGGAGAACTTTAGTATCAATATTTGTTAATGATAGGAGTCATAACTAATTTCTAAGTAAACAAGTAAATAAGACTCTAAATATTGTCCGATGACATTATCCCTTACCGGGAACCTCATTCAAAGGTCTGGGTAATATGGATAAACCTAAAAGACAAACCTAAAAGAAATAAAACATTTAATACATTAAGTATAATAACCTCAACTAGAATATAGAATGGTGCTAAGTTTGAGGGAATCTAGTATTCCATTTATCCCACTTTAGTCCATATTTAGGTAGACTTCCCTTTATGACCGCAAATCTGTGTTCCAGAGAACCATGGAGACGAAGCCTGTCGACAATGTCAGGGAGTCCCGGTATCGCCGTCTTTCTCCAGTAGAAAGCGATCATATTTTTAGTTATTAATAATAGGTGTATAATCACATATCTCAGTGAAGGATGTATATCGTCCAAGTCCATAGAGAGCAAGGCAGCCTGAGGAGTAAGTTGGAATTTTTTGTCAAGTATGATACTAATGTAGTTAGAAACCTGAGTCCACAGTGGTTTGATTTTTGGACAGCTCCAGAATATATGGAGTAAGCTTCCAGAGTATCCACAATCTCTCCAACAGAGAGGCGACTGCGATTTGGTAAAGTGAGAGATCCTCACAGGGGTCAGATACCACCTGGTCAATATTTTAAAGAAAGATTCGTGGAGGGTTAAAGAAATATTGGAAGTGTAAGTGTTAATCAAGGCCCTTTCCCAAGACTCTTCACTGACGGAGATTCTTAAGTCTTTCTCCCAGCGCTTCATGTAAGAGTTCTTGGTAAAACTATTATCGTTGTTGAAGTAATCGTAGATATACCTTGTGCTCCAAAAAGTTTTGTGATTGATATTGTTAAGAAGCCTGATTGCCACTTCCGCTTTTGAGTGTGGGCCTTTTAAAAATTTACCTATTTGCTCTTTTATCATAATATATTCCATGTAGTCTGATGGCTGAAGGTTGAATTTTCTTTTGAAATCTTGAAAGGTGATGAAATTGCCATTGTAAATGTCTCTGATTGTTCTGATACCCAGTTCTGACCATTTTATTGGGAATTGTGAGTTGAATATATCCGCTAGTAATGTAAGTGGAAAATTGTATAGGGATTCTGAATCGTTGCCCCTTTTTGGTCTTGCTAGCTTGGTCCATGAGACGGAGATAGCTTCGATAATGGGGTGAGAGGAGGGTGAAATTGAGGGCCTGGATTTAAATATTTTGTTATATACGCACAGTTTTAAGGGACGATATTTATTGTGAGAAGCTTCCAAGTCTACCCAGGCTGGCACCTCTGAGTGTTTAAACCAATTTAAGCTTTGTTTTATAAGATTACTGTAGTAATAGGCTTGGACGTTAGGCAGGCCCAAACCACCTCTGGATTTATGTTTGTAAAGAGTATTGCAAGCCACCCTCGCTCTTTTACTGCCCCATATAAATGAATTTATTGATGTTTGTAGCTTACCTAAAAGGGAGGAAGAGATCAGTAGAGGGAGCGACCGAAATAGGTAAAAGATTTTTGGTAGTGCTATAGTTTTAACTGCGAGTACTCTTCCTGTCCAAGACAACTCTGTTTTACTCCAGGTTTGAAAATCCTGTGAGATAACTTGCAATACCCTTTCAACATTATTTTTGACTGTTGATGTGAAATTTTTGGAGAAGGTTATTCCTAGGTAAGATATTTCAGTCTCTTCCCATATGTAACCCGTCTTTTCTTTTAAGATTTTTTCAGATTGTTTATCCAGATTAAATTGAAGAATTTTTGATTTTTTTCTGTTGATTTTGAAGTAGGAAACCTCAGAGAAGGATTCCAAAATTTCAAGCAAAATAGTAGTGGATGTGATTGGGTCAGAGAGAGACAGCAGCAGATCATCTGCAAACAAGCTGATCTTGTGTTGTCGGCGAGCTGTTTCAATACCCCTGATCAGTTTGTTATTCCTAATTTGGATCGCCAAAGGCTCTATTGCCAATGCAAATAAAAGTGGAGACAATGGGCACCCTTGTCTAGTGCCATTATTTATTGAAAATGTTTTGGATAACTGGTTATTAACATATATCCGCGCGCTAGGAGAGGAGTACAAAGCAAATATAGATGTGGTCAGTTCTCCACCAAAGCCAAAGCGACTCAAGACGGCCCTAAGATAGTCCCAATTTATGCGGTCGAACGCTTTTTCAGCGTCTAATGTAACCAGTAGTGAGGGGGATTGATTTGTTTTTATTTTATTCATTATGTTTAGTAGCCTCCTGGTTCCGTCTGAGGTCTGTCTTCCCAGGATGAAGCCTAGTTGGTCGTTGTGGATCAGTCCAGGGAGAACTTCTTTCAATCTTTCAGCTAAAATTTTAGCATAAATTTTCAGATCGCAATTAATGAGTGAAATAGGTCTGTAATTTTGAACCTTATCAGAGTCGCTCTGTCCTTTGGGTATCATGACTATCGTAGCCTCTAACATTTCCTTTGGAAAGGAACCACTCATAGATGCTCTGTTAAAGACCTGCTCCAAGCACGGGGATAAAATGTCCGAGAAAGCTCTATAGTACTCGCCGACAAAACCGTCGGGACCGGGGGATTTCTGTAATTTGAGGTTGTGTATTATATTTTTTATTTCTTCCACATGGAACGGTGAGGTCAGAACCTCTAAGTTTGCTGGGTCTATTTCAGGAATTTGTATATTCTCCAAAAAGTTTTTTATAGTAGATTTGTCTGGACGTTGGGTATTGGGGTCTATATTTAAATTATAGAGATTGTGATAATACTCGGCGAAGGTATCAGCAATTTCCTTTGGATGAAATTTTATCTCACCTTGCTCATTTTTGATTTTGGAGATTCTGTTTCTAGTTCTCTCTTTTTTTAGCCTGTTTAGCATAAATTTTGTCGGTTTATTGAGAGAGGAATATACCTTGAATTTTGACGTTTTTATTGCTGAGTCATAATCTGAGAGGATGGCTGCTTTTAATTTTTGTCTAAGGTTGAGTATATCTAAGTGAATATCTGAGGAGGGTGGGTGTAGGGTATTTTGTATTTCTTCTTTAACTCTGATTTGCTCTTGAAGATTTTTGATATTCTCCCTTTTCTTTTTATTATACCTAGCTGAAATCTGCATGATTTTACCTCTCAGGACCGCTTTATGGGTGTTCCATAAAGAGAAGGGATTGATATCCTCCGTGGAGTTTTCGTTGAAATAGTTTCTAATAGCCTCTTCTATTTCTGATTTATATTCAGGAATATTGAGGAGGGTGGCGTTACATTTCCATGAAAAGGTATTTTGGGGCATCTGGGAGAGATTGATTTTTGATAGTACTGGGGAGTGGTCAGAAAATGATTTGTCAAGAATATCTACGCTTTCAAATTTAGTCAGGGAAAAGATGTCCGTCAGGACCAAGTCAATCCTTGAAGAGGTCTTATGCACGGAAGAGTAATGCGTGTACTCCCGTGAGGAGGAGTTAAGGCACCTGAAAACATCGTAGAGTTCGTTTTCTTTGAGCCAGTCATTGATAGATGGTGCGAGGTGGCGGGTGGTTGAGGAGGAGTCAATATGTCCATCTGGGACTATATTAAAATCTCCTACCACTATCAGAACTCCTTTTTGATGGGTCTTAATTTTCTTTAGAATCTTGTTAAGGAAAGATATTTGTCTGCGGTTTGGAGCATACACATTGACTATAGTGTGAGGAGTATTATTGATTAAGCAAACCAGAATATGGAATCTGCCTAGAGGGTCTTTAACCTCCTCGGTCATCTGAAAGGGGACAGAATCTCTGATTATGGTAATCACACCAGCTTTTTTTTTGTGTTGTAGGGAGGAAAAGATGTGTGGATAATTTTTGTGTGAGAAGGGTGGATGGTTGTTTTCAGTCAACTTTACCTCTTGAAGGCATATGATGTCTGCCTTGCTCTGTTTGATCTCTTTCCATATCGTGAATCTTTTCCAAGGGCTGTTGAGACCCCTGACATTATACGACAGGCTCCGCAGGGACATTGAACACAAGACGACTTTATTTCTAAGAAAGTTGACACAAAAGAAAAAAATTTCGTTACATACAATGAAACTAGCAATAACAATAACCGATGAACTTAAAACTTGGTATGTGAGAACTTCCTAAAGTCCTCTTGAAGGATCTCACTCTTGGTGAGATCTCTTCTAGTAAAGGGGAAATTCCGTGTAATGAGACTCCAGCTGTGCCCATAATAGGCGTGAGAGACCAGTTTAGGTATCAAAAAGTTTCAGGTAAATCCATTAACTAGATATAAATTTAAGAAAGTCCCACCCCTCATCTGGACTTATCAGAGGAATCATTTTACCTCCATGGGAGACTAGGAGCTTAGTGGGAAACCCCCATTTGTACGCAATCCCTTTGTCCCTCAGCCTAGCAGTGATTTCTCTGAAAGATCTACGGACGTCGATTGTGTGTTTTGATAAGTCTGCAAATATTTTAATATGTGAGTATGGGTCTGGAAATGCACCTCTCTCCCTCAGAAAGTTTTGTATCTTATCCTTGGTCTCAAAGAAATGAATTCTTAGTATAGTATCTCTAGGCTTATCTGGAGAAATTTTAGAGGGTCTGGGTAACCTATGAATCCTATCGATAGACAGCTCAAGGTCAGTTAGTTCAGGAATGGCTGACTTGAATAAATTTTTGGTGTATTCTGAGAGGTCTGGCTGATTAATATTTTCGGGAATGCCCCTGATTTTGATATTGTTCCTCCTATGTCTATCCTCGAGGTCTGCTATTTTGAATTGTAGGTTAATTAAATCTGTTTTCATGTCCATGTTTTGTTTTTCGAGGGTCGCTGTCTTGTTCTCTAGATCTTTAACCTTTTTTTCGCTCAATTCTAGCTTTTTAGTGAGACCCTCACAAACCGCCGAAAAGGAGATCTGAAACTTGTTCAGTCCTGTCTCGAGTCTCTTGTCAATAAGGTCAGACATTTTTTGAAAAAAGCTTTCATTAGGTATCAGTTTCTCCTCCTCTAGTGGACGCTGATCGTCCATCTTTCTACGTGTGGCAGGACTTTCATTAGGGGAGTAGTCTCTATATGAATCTGAATCTTCAGACTCAGAACCATCTATCAGATCCCTAGCTGCCATGTCTCTTTTTGATGATTTAGAGGTATCCATATGTACAGAGAAGGCAGTGTTAAGGTCAGCAGGCACTTGTTTTTTTTGATCTTTAGTATTCTGAGAGGTATGTGAACTACTTTTAGGAGAGGGTGGAGGCCCTGACCTTTGTGATCCAGGTTTAGGGATGCCACTAGAAGCAGATCCAGATATCCTATTTCTACTTGTAGGAGGGGATAAAGGTTTAATGGGCGATCTAGAGTTATCGCGTTTATGAGTATTAGGAATATCCTCCGTGGATCTGGAGAAGGATGTATGTTGTGAGTTTTTGCTTCTTGGGGCAAATTTTTTTACATCACTTCTTTGCGCCATATTGACGTAACTGGTTGCTCGCAGTGTAGCTTATACAATATTATATGAATCTACAATCTAAGACAAACCAAATTTCAAGGTGATGACAATAGAAGCAGAAATATATGATATAGCTTTCGCGGTTGCCTGGGAATGTAATATATCACAGCACAGTTCTTTCAGGCAAGCAACAAGAATTCACCATACAGTTTCTACAGAATAACTTATAATATGGCTTCAGCGACGGTCAGGGAGGTTACCGCCTGGTTCTCTCAGGCTTAGTAAGGGTGTATCCCCCGTGGATAATAATGCTGACGTTCTACAGCACGGCTCCCGTCGTCCCTTGCAGTTGCTCTGCACAATGTGGCTCCGAATACTCCACTATGCGACTGCAGCTAGTAACGGCAGTAATGTTTCATCATATGGCTCCTTCAGATGAAATATTCCGCTCTATGGCTCCAGCTAATGACCGCAGTAATACCCCACAGTAGCAGTCCACAATGCAGTTTCCACAGACAAAATGTTCCACTATGCGGCTCCAGCTAGTCACAGCAGTAATGTTCCACAATGCGGCTCCCACGACTAGCAGTACTGGAATTTCACAACACAACTCCTATTAACACCTATATTGTTCCACAGCTTGGCTCCTGTAAGCAGCGATATTGATATTCTATATCACAATTCCCCTCCACAGTTATATGTTTTTTCCACAATGCGGCTCCCGCTAATAACGTCGGCTTAATTCCACAATGCGGCTCCCGCTATCGGTGATAACCAGTTCCACAATGCGGCTCCCGCTAGTTGTGTTACCTTTGCCCGTCAGGGCGATGCTGCAAGGCTCCGGTCTTCTCCTCCTGCTGTGGTGCCTCTCGTGCCTGCACACAATGGTCAGAAGCGGTTCCTGCTTATGGAGCAGGACACAATGGTCAGGAGCGGTTCCTGCTTATGGAGCAGGACACAGTGGTCAGGAGCGGTACCTGCTTATGGAGCAGGACACAATAGTCAGGAGCGGTTCCTGTTTATGGAGCAGGAGCTCCAATGCGAGTGCTGCGGTCCGTGCTTGGTTGAGTCCGGCGGCTTGGGTCTGCAGCGGCGCACCGAGGAGCAGGTCCTGAGCAGCGTGGGGAGGGAAGCTCTGTCGGCGGCAGCGACAAAGGTGTTACTCACCGCTGGTCACTGAGCCGCCGGTGACTCACTCCTAATCGCTGCGCTGTAGCTGGTCTCCTTCACCGCGGCCGGGCGCCTCAGCTCCTATGTGCAGGGGTGTCCCGCCACCTCTCCGTTCCTGGGTCTTATCGCCGCAGCTCCCAGCTGGCTGCACTCACAGGGAAGGGGCCGCTCCGGTACGTTCGGTCGCGGTGATCCTCGCAGCTGGGCTGCTGGTGTCTTCAGCCCCGCTGGAGGGGCGACGCTTCCACGCTCCAGACCCGGCTCCCTCAGTTGCTGCGCAGCTGTCTGTGGGCGCTCTTTGAGTGTATCCTCTGCCGCTTACCTGGAAGGGGTAATTGCGGCTGGGGAAGGCTTCTCCTCCGGCGGTGTGTGAAGCACAACGGTGCAAGGTCTCTTCTGGTTATAAGGGGAGAAAGGGGTGAGACCCTTCTCCTTAACGGTATGAGTCTTAGCTTATCCCGGAGCCCGATGAGGCATACTTTAGCTTAGTTCCTCTGGCCAGGCAGCAGTGTATAGGGACCGAGTCTCTCACCATGCGGCTCCAAGATGGCGCCCGTCCTCATGAAGGGGGAGAGCTGCACGTTGCTCAGATCCCAGATCTCAGGATCCCCTGAGGCTAGAGACCCGATTTAGGGCTCAATTTGTTCCCAGCAGCTATATTAGTAGGATTGGCTCCCAATAAAGCTTTTATTGGTCTCTATAGTTGGTTTAAGTCGCTTTTTGCAGGGTTACAGACTGGAGCTCACAGCTCTTGCTTCTTCACATAGCAAGAGCTAGGCCACGCCCCCCAATTGCCAATTCTTAATTACATTTGTAACTGAGGAAATAATAGCTTAAAAACACTTTTCTATATTCTTATAGCATTCATCTGCTTTGTGCTTCTCCACCATTTTCATTTTCAAAGTGCTGAAGCTTAGAAGAACCCATGACTGCTGTTTTTTAGGCAAGGTCAGAGGAGGCTAGGTTTTTATAAAGCTGGGAAATTTGCATCATCTGGCCTTTCATGTTGTTGATATTAAATATGTCATAACACTAATAGGTCAATTAAGGTCTGAAACCTTGGTCAAAGTTATCTGAGCACACAAATCTAAATGGGTGTCCAAACATTTTAATGGTACTATTTTACTTTTTTGCAATTTTTAAAATGCAAAAAATACCATTTTTTTTTGTTTGTCTAAAATACAGAAGAAATGTGTCATCTTTAACTGTAGCCATTTTAGAGATCATTTCATCTTCCACTTGCTTAACTGTTCACAATAACAGTAATTTTGATCAGGGGTGCCTAAACTTTTACATGCCACTGTTTATTACGGCATACAAAGGTAGATAATTATTTTAAATACTTTCCAGGATATGTTGTGAATGTCTGATTGATGGTGGTCTGCAGTGTTGAACTGGAGCACCTTGGGCCCTCCGGAGAAAATCATTCTTCGGGCCCACTATGTAGCTACATAGAAATAAATACAAGACCACCAATTGTGTGGTAAAACACGCTAATCTCAGGGTATAATATAAGTTAGTACACATATAGAATATAATGTAGCCCCCTCATAGAATATAATATAGCCCCCTCATAGAATATAATTTAATCTACCTCATAGAATATAATGTAGCCTCCCTCATAGAATATAATGCAGCCCCCCTCATAAAATAATGTAGCTTCCCTCAAAGAATATAATGCAGCCCCCTCTCATAGAATATAATGCAGCCCCTTCTCATAGAATATAATGCAGCCAACCTCATAGAATATAATGCAACCCCCTCATAAGGTACAATGCAGTCCTCACCATAGAATAGAATATAGCAACCTCATAGGGTATAATGCAGCCCCCCTCATATAATATAATGCAGTCCCCCATAGAGTATACTGGAGCCCCATCATAGAGAATAATGCTGCCCCTTCATATAGTATGATGTAGGCCCCCAGAATATAATGCAGCCCCCCATAGAGTATACTGTAGCCCCCTCTTAAAGTATGATGTAGCCCCCAGAATATAATGAAGTCCCCTGAGAGAATAATGCAGTCCTCCCCCACAGAATATAATGTAGCCCCCTCATAAAGTATAATGCAGCCCCCTCATAGTGTATAATGCAAACCCTCTCCACCTCCATCATTGTTCTCCCCCATCACCCCCATCATTGCCTTCTCCCCCACCACCCCATCATTGCACTTTCCACCACCTCCATCATTGCCTTCTCCCCTACAACCCCCATCATTGCCTATTCCACCACCACCATTGTCTTTTCCACCACTACCATCATGTCCTTAACACCACAAACATCATTGCTTTCTCCCCCACAACCCCATCATTGCCCATTTCAACACCCCCATCATTGCCCTTTTCAACACCTCTATCATTGCCTTCCCCATCACCATCATTGTCCTTTCCACCAAACCATCATTGCCTTCTTTACTACACCCCATAATTGCCCATTCCACCACTGCCATCATTGCCTCCCCCCACCACCATCATTGTCCTTTCCACCACAACCATCATTGCCTTCTTCCCCACCACCTCATCATTGCCCATTTCACTATCTCCATCATTGCGTTCTTCCCCACCACCCCCATTGTCCTTTCCCCCCACGCCATCATTGCCAATCTCCAATACAGACATCTCCAATACACACACAAAGCACAGCACCACTCTCTCTCACTCACACACACACAAAGCACAGCACCACACACACACCACCACACCACTCTCTCACACTCACACGCAAAGCACCGCATCATACCACATACACAGATGCACACACACATGCAGACAGACACAGCACCACTCACCTCACGCAGCACATCCCGGCAGCCTCTTCCTCGCCTGCAGCTTTCTGTCTGAAACAGCCGTGCACTGAATGATGACATCATCCAGCTGCGCTGTTTCAGACAGGAAGTGGTGGGCAGAAAGCAGGATCCCAGGATGTGCTGTGAGAGGTGAGTGGTGCTGTGTGTCTGTCTGCATGCATGTGTGTATGTGGTGCGGTGCTTTGTGTGATCGATAAGAACAGAGAAAGCTTTGGCCCGCAGCCCCCAATGCCCCTCTTTGTTTCTCAGCCCTCCAAAACCAGCTTCTCCACCATGACAGAAGATCAGCTCTCCACCCTCCTGTCAAGATCACATCTCACCAATTGCATGCTTGAACTGCTCCTATCCCACCTCATTCCTAACCTTGGCACAGTCTTTATCCCAACCGTAACACACCTCTCCAACCTCTCACTTACAAATGGTGTTTTCCCCTTGTCCTTTAAGCATGCCTCGATTACACCCATCCTCAAAAAGCCCTCCTTTGACCCATCCTCTGTATCTAGCTATCGCCCGATATCTCTTCTCCTTATGCCTCAAAACTACTGGAACAGCATGTTCATCTTGAACTGTCTCCAACCTCTTCCTGCTCCCTCTTTGAACGCTTACAATCTGGCTTCCGACCGCATCACTCAACTGAAACTGCTCTAACCAAAGTCACCAATGACCTACTAACCGCCAAGAGCAAGCGACATTACTCTGTCCTCCTTCTCCTGGACCTGTCTTCTACCTTCAACACTGTTGACCATTCCCTCCTTCTACAGATTCTCTCATCTCTTGGCATCACAGACTTGGTCCTATCCTGGATTTCATCATATCTAACAGACCGAACATTCAATGTCTCCCTCTCCCACACCACCTCCTCACCTCGCCCCCTGTCTATCGGTGTTCCCCAAGGCTCAGTCCTAAGGCCTCTGCTCTTCTCCATCTACACCTTTGGCCTGGGACAGCTCATAGAATCCCATGGTTTACAGTATCATCTCTACGCTGATAACATGCAGATCTGCCTCTCTGGACCTTACCTCACTTCCTTACTGACCAAAATCCCACATTGTCTGTCTGCTAATTCAGCTTTCTTTTCTGCTTGCTTTCTAAAACTGAACATGGACAAAATAGAATTCATCATCTTTCCCCATCTCACTCAGCCCCTCCACAAGACCTATCCATCAATGTCAATGGCTGCTCACTTTCTACAGTCCCACACGCTTGGTGCCTGGGGGTGATCCTCGACTCTGCCCTCTCTTTCAAGCCACATATCCAAGCCCTTGCCTCCTCCTGCAGACTCAAACTCAAAAATATTTCCTGGATCTGTGCATTCCTTGACCATGAAACCACAAAAACACTAGTGCACTCCCTTATCATCTCCCGCCTCGACTACTGCAACCTCCTACTCTCTAGCCTCCCCTCTAGCACTCCGGCACCTTTCCAATCCATCCTACACTTTGCTCATGTTTATTGTAGTTTTCTATCATTGCCCCTTCCAGATGTAAAGCACCATGGAATAAATGGCGCTATAAAAATGAATAATTCTAATAATAATAATAATAAATAGGGTATAATGCAGATCCCTCATCATATAGTACAATGCAGCCCCCATAGAGTATACTGTAGCCCCCTCATAGGGCATAATGCTGCCCCCCTCATATAGTATGATGTAGCCTGTTATGACCTGGTGGTCAGGACAATAATGGACTTGGTGGTTAAGAGCACACGGAATGACCTGATAGTTACTGATAATAAAGGACGAGCTCTGGGACGTGGGAACTCTGCTGACCGCAATCCCTAATCCTATCAAACACACTAGAAATAGCCATGGATTGCGCCTAACGCTCCCTATGCAACTCGGCACAGCCTAAGGAACTAGCTAGCCCTGAAGATAGAAAAATAAAGCCTACCTTGCCTCAGAGAAATTCCCCAAAGGAAAAGGCAGCCCCCCACATATAATGACTGTGAGTAAAGATGAAAATACAAACACAGAGATGAAATAGATTTAGCAAAGTGAGGCCCGACTTACTGAACAGACCGAGGATAGGAAAGGTTACTTTGCGGTCAGCACAAAAACCTACAAAAAGACCACGCAGAGGGTGCAAAAAGACCCTCCGCACCGACTCACGGTGCGGAGGCGCTCCCTCTGCGTCCCAGAGCTTCCAGCAAGCAAGAGAACAATAAAAATAGCAAGCTGGACAGAAAAATAGCAAACAAAAGAAATACAAGCTGGAACTTAGCTTCTGCTGGGAAGACAGGTCACAAGAACGATCCAGGAGTGAACTAGACCAATACTGGAACATTGTCAGGTGGCATGGAGCAAAGATCTAAGTGGAGTTAAATAGAGCAGCCAGCTAACGAATTAACCTCGTCACCTGAGGAAGGAAACTCAGAAACACCCACCAGAGGAAGTCCAAGGACAGAACCAGCCGAACTACCATTCATGACCACAGGAGGGAGCCCGACAACAGAATTCACAACAGTACCCCCCCCTTGAGGAGGGGTCACCGAACCCTCACCAGAGCCCCCAGGCCGACCAGGATGAGCCAAATGAAAGGCACGAACCAGATCGGCAGCATGAACATCAGAGGCAAAAACCCAGGAATTATCTTCCTGACCATAACCCTTCCACTTGACCAGGTACTGGAGTTTCCGTCTCGAAAAACGAGAATCCAAAATCTTCTTTACCACATACTCCAACTCCCCCTCAACCAACACCGGGGCAGGAGGATCAACGGATGGAACCACAGGCGCCACGTATCTCCGCAATAACGACCTATGGAACACATTATGGATGGCAAAAGAAGCAGGAAGGGCCAAACGAAATGACACAGGATTGATAACCTCAGAAATCTTATACGGACCAATGAAACGTGGCTTAAACTTAGGAGAGGAAACCTTCATAGGATCATAACGAGACGACAACCAAACCAAATCCCCAACACGAAGTCGGGGACCCACACAGCAGCGGCGGTTAGCGAAACGTTGAGCCTTCTCCTGGGACAAAGTCAAATTGTCCACCACATGAGTCCAAATCTGCTGCAACCTATCCACCACAGTATCTACACCAGGACAGTCCGAAGACTCAACCTGCCCTGAAGAGAAACGAGGATGGAAACCAGAATTGCAGAAAAACGGCGAAACCAAAGTAGCCGAGCTGGCCCGATTATTAAGGGCGAACTCAGCCAACGGCAAAAAGGACACCCAATCATCCTGATCAGCAGAAACAAAGCATCTCAGATACGTTTCCAAAGTTTGATTAGTTCGTTCGGTTTGGCCATTTGTCTGAGGATGGAAAGCCGAGGAAAAAGACAAATCAATGCCCATCCTAGCACAAAAGGATCGCCAAAACCTCGAAACAAACTTGGAACCTCTGTCAGAAACGATGTTCTCCGGGATACCATGTAAACGAACCACATGCTGGAAAAATAATGGCACCAAATCAGAGGAGGAAGGCAATTTAGACAAAGGTACCAAATGGACCATCTTAGAAATGCGATCACAAACCACCGAAATGACCGACATCTTTTGAGAGATGGGGAGATCCGAAATAAAATCCATAGAAATATGCGTCCAGGGCCTCTTCGGGACCGGCAAGGGCAAAAGCAACCCACTGGCACGAGAACAGCAGGGCTTAGCCCGAGCACAAGTCCCACAGGACTGCACAAAAGAACGCACATCCCGTGACAAAGACGGCCACCAAAAGGATCTAGCCACCAAATCTCTGGTACCAAAGATTCCAGGATGCCCAACCAACACTGAACAATGAATCTCAGAGATAACTCTACTAGTCCATCTATCAGGGACAAACAGTTTCTCCGCTGGGCAACGATCAGGTCTATCAGCCTGAAATTTTTGCAGCACCCACCGCAAATCAGGGGAGATGGCAGACAAAATTACCCCCTCTTTGAGAATACCCGCCAGCTCAGGAACACCCGGAGAGTCGGGCACAAAACTCCTTGACAGGGCATCTGACTTCACATTCTTAGAACCCGGAAGGTACGAAACCACAAAATCAAAACGGGAGAAAAATAACGACCATCGAGCCTGTCTCGGATTCAACTGTTTGGCAGACTCAAGATAAGTCAAATTCTTGTGATCTGTCAAGACCACCACGCGATGCTTGGCTCCTTCAAGCCAATGACGCCACTCCTCGAACGCCCACTTCATGGCCAACAACTCACGATTACCAACATCATAATTACGCTCAGCAGGCGAAAACTTTCTAGAAAAGAAAGCACATGGCTTCATCTCCGAGCCATCAAAACTTTTTTGCGACAAAACAGCCCCTGCTCCAATCTCAGAAGCGTCAACCTCAACCTGAAACGGGAGCGAAACATCTGGCTGGCACAACACAGGGGCAGAAGAAAAACGACACTTCAACTCCTGAAAAGCCTCTACAGCTGCAGAAGACCAATTGACCACATCAGCACCCTTCTTGGTCAAATCAGTCAATGGTTTAGCAACAGGAGAAAAATTAGCGATGAAGCGCCGATAAAAATTTGCAAAGCCCAGGAACTTTTGCAGGCTCTTCACAGATGTCGGCTGAGTCCAATCGTAAATGGCCTGAACTTTAACAGGGTCCATCTCGATATTAGAAGGGGAAAAAATGAACCCCAACAATGAAACCTTCTGAACTCCAAAGAGACACTTTGACCCCTTCACAAACAAGGAATTCGCACGAAGGACCTGGAACACCATTCTGACCTGCTTCACATGAGACTCCCAATCATCCGAAAAGACCAAAATATCATCCAAATACACAATCAGGAATTTATCCAGGTACTCTCGGAAGATGTCATGCATAAAGGACTGAAATACTTATGGAGCATTGGAAAGCCCGAATGGCATAACCAGGTACTCAAAATGGCCCTCGGGCGTATTAAATGCTGTTTTCCATTCATCGCCTTGTTTAATACGCACAAGATTATACGCCCCTCGAAGATCTATCTTGGTGAACCAACTAGCCCCTTTAATACGAGCAAACAAATCAGACAGCAACGGCAAAGGATACTGAAATTTGACTGTAATTTTATTAAGGAGGCGGTAATCAATACAAGGTCTCAAAGAACCATCCTTCTTGGCCACAAAAAAGAACCCTGCTCCTAACGGTGATGACGACGGGCGAATATGGCCTTTCTCCAAGGATTCCTTTATATAACTCCGCATAGCGGCGTGTTCTGGCATAGATAAATTGAACAATCGGCCCTTAGGAAACTTACTACCAGGAATCAAATTAATTGCACAATCGCAATCCCTATGAGGAGGTAGGGCACTGGCTTTGGGCTCATCAAATACATCCCGATAATCCGACAAAAACTCTGGAACTTCAGAAGGAGTGGAAGACGAAATAGACAAAAATGGAACATCACCATGTACCCCCTGGCAACCCCAGCTGGACACAGACATAGATTTCCAGTCCAATACTGGATTATGAACCTGTAGCCATGGCAACCACAAAACGACCACATCATGCAGATTATGCAACACCAGAAAGCGGATATCCTCCTGATGTGCAGGAGCCATGCACATGGTCAATTGGGTCCAGTACTGAGGCTTATTCTTGGCCAAAGGCGTAGCATCAATTCCTCTCAATGG